>NC_059215.1:16292518-16342518 GCF_020615455.1 Coregonus clupeaformis | reverse complement strand
TCTCTCCCGTTCTCCATCTCTCTCTCTGTTTCCCGTTCTCCATCTCTCTCTCTCTCTCTCTCTCTCTCCCGTTCTCCATCTCTCTCTCTCCCGTTCTCCATCTCTCTCTCTCTCCCGTTCTCCATCTCTCTCTCCCCGTTCTCCTTCTCCATCTCTCTCTCTCCCGTTCTCCATCTCTCTCTGTTTCTCTCCCGTTCTCCATCTCTCTCTCTCTTTCTCTCCCGTTCTCCATCTCTCTCTCTCCCGTTCTCCATCTCTCTCTCCCGTTCTCCATCTCTCTCTCCCGTTCTCCATCTCTCTCCCCCGTTCTCCATCTCTCTCTCTCTCCCGTTCTCCATCTCTCTCTCTGTTTCTCTCCCGTTCTCCATCTCTCTCTCCCGTTCTCCATCTCTCTCTCCCATTCTCCATCTCTCTCTCCCGTTCTCCATCTCTCTCTCTCTCTCTCCCGTTTTCCATCTCTCTCTCTCTCTCTCCCGTTCTCCATCTCTCTCTCCCGTTCTCCATCTCTCTCTCTCTCTCCCGTTCTCCTTCTCCATCTCTCTCTCCCTCTCTCTCTCTCCCGTTCTCCATCTCTCTCTGTTTCTCTCCCGTTCTCCATCTCTCTCTCTGTTTCTCTCCCGTTCTCCATCTCTCTCTCTCTCTCCCGTTCTCCATCTCTCTCTCTCTCTCCCGTTCTCCATCTCTCTCTCTCTCTGTTTCCCGTTCTCCATCTCTCTCTCTCTCTCTCTCTCCCGTTCTCCATCTCTCTCTCTCTCTCCCGTTCTCCATCTCTCTCTCTGTTTCCCGTTCTCCATCTCTCTCTCTCTCCCCGTTCTCCATCTCTCTCTCCCCCGTTCTCCATCTCTCTCTCCCCCGTTCTCCATCTCTCTCTCCCCCGTTCTCCATCTCTCTCTCTCCCGTTCTCCATCTCTCTCTCCCGTTCTCCTTCTCCATCTCTCTCTCTCTCTCTCCCGTTCTCCATCTCTCTCTCTCTGTTTCTCTCCCGTTCTCCATCTCTCTCTGTCTCCCGTTCTCCATCTCTCTCTCCCGTTCTCCATCTCTCTCTCTGTTTCTCTCCCGTTCTCCATCTCTCTCCCGTTCTCCATCTCTCTCACCAGATCCCTCCTGTTGTACTGTAATGTATTTGCTGATTCATCCTCTTGTGGTGAGGTATGGTTCAGTCATGTCTGATCTCTACTGATCACAGAATATCTATTACTGTGATTGAAACAATGCCACCAATAAAGTACTGACTTTTGTACTTTTCAAATGTGTGTGTTTGCTCATCTGTATTGTAGGAATGCTGTTAACTGTAATGACGTGGGCTCCATCTCTCTCTCTGTTTCTCTCCCGTTCTCCATCTCTCTCTCTCTCTCCCGTTCTCCATCTCTCTCTCTGTTTCCCGTTCTCCATCTCTCTCTCTCTCTCTCTCTCCCGTTCTCCATCTCTCTCTCTCTCCCGTTCTCCATCTCTCTCTCTCCCGTTCTCCATCTCTCTCTCCCGTTCTCCTTCTCCATCTCTCTCTCCCTCTCTCTCTCTCCCGTTCTCCATCTCTCTCTGTTTCTCTCCCGTTCTCCATCTCTCTCTCTGTTTCTCTCCCGTTCTCCATCTCTCTCTCTCTCTCCCGTTCTCCATCTCTCTCTCTCTCCCGTTCTCCATCTCTCTCTCTGTTTCCCGTTCTCCATCTCTCTCTCTCTCTCCCCCGTTCTCCATCTCTCTCTCCCCCGTTCTCCATCTCTCTCTCCCCCGTTCTCCATCTCTCTCTCTCTCTCTCCCGTTCTCCATCTCTCTCTCTCTCTCTCCCGTTCTCCATCTCTCTCTCTCTGTTTCCCGTTCTCCATCTCTCTCTCTCTCTCTCTCCCCGTTCTCCATCTCTCTCTCTCTCCCGTTCTCCATCTCTCTCTCTGTTTCCCGTTCTCCATCTCTCTCTCTCTCCCCCCGTTCTCCATCTCTCTCTCCCCCGTTCTCCATCTCTCTCTCCCCCGTTCTCCATCTCTCTCTCTCTCTCTCTCCCCGTTCTCCATCTCTCTCTCTCTCTCTCCCGTTCTCCATCTCTCTCTCTCTCTCTCTCTCTCTCTCTCTCTCCCGTTCTCCATCTCTCTGTTTCTCTCCCGTTCTCCATCTCTCTCTCTCTGTTTCTCTCCCGTTCTCCATCTCTCTCTCTGTTTCTCTCCCGTTCTCCATCTCTCTCTCTCTCTCCCGTTCTCCATCTCTCTCTCTGTTTCCCGTTCTCCATCTCTCTCTCTCTCTCTCTCTCTCTCCCGTTCTCCATCTCTCTCTCTCCCGTTCTCCATCTCTCTCTCTCTCTCCCGTTCTCCATCTCTCTCTCCCGTTCTCCTTCTCCATCTCTCTCTCTCCCGTTCTCCATCTCTCTCTGTTTCTCTCCCGTTCTCCATCTCTCTCTCTCTTTCTCTCCCGTTCTCCATCTCTCTCTCTCCCGTTCTCCATCTCTCTCTCCCGTTCTCCATCTCTCTCTCCCGTTCTCCATCTCTCTCCCCCGTTCTCCATCTCTCTCTCTCTCCCGTTCTCCATCTCTCTCTCTGTTTCTCTCCCGTTCTCCATCTCTCTCTCCCGTTCTCCATCTCTCTCTCCCGTTCTCCATCTCTCTCTCTCTCTCTCCCGTTTTCCATCTCTCTCTCTCTCTCCCGTTCTCCATCTCTCTCTCCCGTTCTCCATCTCTCTCTCTCTCCCCCGTTCTCCATCTCTCTCTCCCGTTCTCCATCTCTCTCTCTCTCCCGTTCTCCATCTCTCTCTCCCGTTCTCCTTCTCCATCTCTCTCTCTCTCTCTCCGTTCTCCATCTCTCTCTCTCTGTTTCTCTCCCGTTCTCCATCTCTCTCTGTCTCCCGTTCTCCATCTCTCTCTCCCGTTCTCCATCTCTCTCTCTCTCCCCCGTTCTCCATCTCTCTCTCTCTCCCGTTCTCCATCTCTCTCTCTCTCCCGTTCTCCATCTCTCTCTCCCGTTCTCCTTCTCCATCTCTCTCTCTCTCTCTCCCGTTCTCCATCTCTCTCTCTCTGTTTCTCTCCCGTTCTCCATCTCTCTCTGTCTCCCGTTCTCCATCTCTCTCTCCCGTTCTCCATCTCTCTCTCTGTTTCTCTCCCGTTCTCCATCTCTCTCCCGTTCTCCATCTCTCTCACCAGATCCCTCCTGTTGTACTGTAATGTATTTGCTGATTCATCCTCTTGTGGTGAGGTATGGTTCAGTCATGTCTGATCTCTACTGATCACAGAATATCTATTACTGTGATTGAAACAATGCCACCAATAAAGTACTGACTTTTGTACTTTTCAAATGTGTGTGTTTGCTCATCTGTATTGTAGGAATGCTGTTAACTGTAATGACGTGGGCAGCTGAGTTTGGACATCAGTGAATCATGAAAGACATTGAATAACTATTTTATCACACTCACTTTTCCTACAGACAATTAGGATCAATTAAATTTAGCAGATGTTTTCATCCAAAGGGATGTGCGTTTAGCCACGTTATTTGGTATATTTTTTTGCTCCACAGTTTACCCACCTTTTTGCAGAAAAATGCATTGAAAGTATAGGGAGCTTTTTATCAGTTTACCCCCCTATTTTCTACCACTACATAACTAAACCAACACGTATTCCCTCTAAAATCAGAGTATTTGTTCAATCTGAATATTTGACAAACCTAACTGGCTTTCTGACATAATACATTGGACTTGTTTGAGGCGAAAGCAACCGACTGTTGATGAAAGTCGGGAGAGGAGAATCTGCTACAGCCGAAAGTCGGACACTGATGTGGTTTTCCAACAGCAGCTCAGAGCATCATGGCAGTGTTGCCATTGTTTTGTTTATACAAGGTTTTCCCCTCTTAATTTCGCCTACTGTTCTGACTTGGTGGTGCACATGTAGCCTATAACCTGTTTTAGAGAAATGTAATCATCGAATATTGTAAGAGCTTTCATTGTCTGCTTATATGCCCCCTTTATTTATCCTACGGTTCTGACTTGGTGTACAGGGAGAACACTGTAAGAACGGCCCATGTTCTGAATTCTGTCGCTGTACATTTCAAAAGTGCTGAACAAATAATTATATTGACTACGTCCGTCCTAGCTCGCTCATTAATGTCTTAATCGAAATTACGGATTGCCTCTTATCCGCTCGTCGTCCCCTTATGCCATAGTTTGTACATCTCAATTGTCAGTAGAAACCACATTTGTTTAAGCAAGTCAGGCATATCAGCTATGTTTTTTTTAAAGCCAGTAAATGAGGCTGAATGAACTGTTTCGCTGCCAGACAAGGCTCCTCTGATAGCCAGGTGGAGCAGTGGTAAGGTGTTGGGACTGCTGCCTCTGATAGCCAGGTGGAGCAGTGGTAAGGTGTTGGGACTGCTGCCTCTGATAGCCAGGTGGAGCAGTGGTAAGGTGTTGGGACAGCTGCCTCTGATAGCCAGGTGGAGCAGTGGTAAGGTGTTGGGACAGCTGCCTCTGATAGCCAGGTGGAGCGGTGGTAAGGTGTTGGGACTCTGCTGTTGGGACAGCTTTATGGAGGCCCTAACAGTTTGTGGGCCCCGTTTGTCACCATTATAGTGCAATTAATGTATTGTTTAGTGTCATGTTGTGTAGTGGCTTTGCTGGCATCCATCCCACTTTTAATTTTTTGGTTTGACCCACCAAGATTTACATGCTAAAATCGCCACTGCATATAAATACCTCCTCCGACTTTACGCGATGACTTCCATCTACACTCGTCTGCTACTCAAACGCGCCCAGTGAGACGTGATCTGCTGTCGACGGGTACATCGTCATTCCCAGTAGTGATCCGGAGGAAGATGGTTGCTGAGCAGAGGATTAGGATGATGTCTGGTCGGTTCTGTGTGGCGGTATTTCTAGCCGTGTTGTGCACCTTCTCCTCCGGGAAATGTGACGAACAAGTGCCGCTGATGCTGTGGACGAGTGAAGGGTAAGGGCCGTGTGTGTTGTTGGTTTTGGTCTCTGATATGGGGTTGCGAGGGGTTGACATCTTGTCATTCATACTCATAGTGGGGATCTTCATGTTGTCCTAACGTATTTGCTTGCTCGATACCTAGCTAACTACGTTATATCGTGGCAATTTCATCTGTGAAGCCACTAGCCAGTAAGAAATGTACTTTTATGTTGGCCATTTGAGATGTAGTTAGCTTAGGTCAGAGGACATTGTCAATGTCCTCATCGCATCGAGCTAGCAAGACGTTTACCTAGCTAGCCACCTGAAGTTATTAACGTTAGCCACCTGATCTGTTTTCAAGGCTGTAAACAATATTTCGTCTCCAATGTTTATTGAAAACAATACATTTGCACAATGAGCACTTGGTGTCTTTCAAATACATTGTTACAGTTGTTGGTTGGCAAGCAAGCAGATTATTTTCTTCATATTAGCATAGACGTGACATCATCAGTCACACTGCGTCTCCCAAGCGGTTAGCCGAAACCACGCCCCGTTTATCTTAGGGGCGTTTTCCAGCCTAAAAAAACCCACGTCATTGGCCAACAACATGAGAGCGGTGATTGGATAGATTCAGCCAACAACATGAGAGCGGTGATTGGATAGATTCAGCCAACAACATGAGAGCGGTGATTGGATGGATTCAGCCAACAACATGAGAGCGGTGATTGGATGGATTCAGAGAGCTGCAACATACGGTCATCTGCGCGCACAGAGCGAGTGCGCAAGCGTCTCCCACCTCATCTGAGAAGAATGAATGCCAATATCGCTACAGCTAGGTAAGATGCCAGTCATTAACGTATAAAATAGCTTAAATATGAGTTTTTATGTATGGTTAATGTTTTATTTTCACTAGTGATTGTTACTTTCAGTCATGATTCTCATCTTGCTGGTCTCAGTTTTCAGGGCCTGTGCCAATGTGAGAGAAAACACTCATAATTATCCACAATTGAAGGTTAGCACAATTGAAAGTTAAGACACATTTCTTATTGATTTAATTAATGTAATGAATTCATGATTAAAAATAACTAGTTATCTGTTATTTTAGTGACCTATGTAGTTGTCAGTGAACATCACTGTTGACTACATGTATTTTTTTTATTCATGGAGTTGATTACCTCCTGGGTACAGGTTCCTATGAGGAGAGGCCCACACATGGACCAGTTGATTACCTCCTGGTTACAGGTCCCTATGAGGAGAGGCCCACACATGGACCAGTTGATTACCTCCCGGGTACAGGTCCCTATGAGGAGAGGCCCACACATGGACCAGTTGATTACCTCCTGGGTACAGGTCCCTATGAGGAGAGGCCCACACATGGACCAGTTGATTACCTCCTGGGTACAGGTCCCTATGAGGAGAGGCCCACACATGGACCAGTTGATTACCTCCTGGGTACAGGTCCCTATGAGGAGAGGCCCACACATGGACCAGTTGATTACCTCCTGGTTACAGGTCCCTATGAGGAGAGGCCCACACATGGACCAGTTGATTACCTCCTGGTTACAGGTCCCTATGAGGAGAGGCCCACACATGGACCAGTTGATTACCTCCCGGGTACAGGTCCCTATGAGGAGAGGCCCACACATGGACCAGTTGATTACCTCCTGGGTACAGGTCCCTATGAGGAGAGGCCCACACATGGACCAGTTGATTACCTCCTGGGTACAGGTCCCTATGAGGAGAGGCCCACACATGGACCAGTTGATTACCTCCTGGGTACAGGTCCCTATGAGGAGAGGCCCACACATGGACCAGTTGATTACCTCCTGGTTACAGGTCCCTATGAGGAGAGGCCCACACATGGACCAGTTGATTACCTCCTGGTTACAGGTCCCTATGAGGAGAGGCCCACACATGGACCAGTTGATTACCTCCTGGGTACAGGTCCCTATGAGGAGAGGCCCACACATGGACCAGTTGATTACCTCCTGGGTACAGGTTCCTATGAGGAGAGGCCCACACATGGACCAGTTGATTACCTCCTGGGTACAGGTCCCTATGAGGAGAGGCCCACACATGGACCAGTTGATTACCTCCTGGTTACAGGTCCCTATGAGGAGAGGCCCACACAGGGACCAGTTGATTACCTCCTGGGTACAGGTTCCTATCACACAAATGGGCCACTGTGCTTTTGAGGCCTCCTTTCCAATGGCAGCCGAAGGAGTAAGTCAGTTTAGAGGCTACAGAAGACATGAGTCATGAGTCACTTGGAGGGTCACAAACCCAAGTAAAGGATAGCGTGTGCTTTTTAAGGTAAGCAACACTGGAATGTCACACACTGTCTCTCTCTCTCTCTCTCACACACATACACACACACACACACACATACACACACACACACACATACACACACACACACACACAAACTACTTGTTTGTTTAGTATCTTGCTATTTACCGTCTCCTACCCGATCCCAGTAAATCGTTTTTCTGTTTTGTAGAAATGAGAAGAATAAACTCCATATATTTTGTTCAGGCTCATTATAGGTGTCAACTCAATGTGGCCGTCAGATCCCAAACAGCCAATGACAGAAGACTGTCCAAGAACACCTGCTGCGAGGCAAAGATTACCTCTAGAGATCCAGGCTCTGTCGTAGCCGGCCGCGACCGGGAGACCCATGGGGCGGTGCACAATTGGCCCAGCGTCGTCCAGGGTAGGGGAGGGAATGGCTGGCAGGGATGTTGGTAGAGCGTGACGTTTGCAACACCAGGGTTGTGGGTTCGATTCCCACGGGGGGCCAGTATGAAAAAATAAAAAATAATAATGTATGCACTCACTAACTGTAAGTCACTCTGGATAAGAGCGTCTGCTAAATGACTAAAATGTAAATGTAAAAATGTACTCTGCTGACATGTGCCAACAAGACAGGAAGATTGAGCAGGTGGGTCAGTGATTCATGTCTAATAAGCCTGGTTGGTTAATCCAGTTATCCCCTCTTTGTTCTCTGACTCAACTTGACACAATTCTGTGTGTGATTGGTCCCAGGAGCAAAGACCCTCATCTTCCAGAATATTTGGTTGTTGTGTGCATGTACAATGTACACAACCACAACATGTCTGTGGCAGACACCCTCAGGCACAAGGATGTGAGGGCCAAAGCCATAAAGACACTGACCCAGCTCTTTGAAGGTATTTCTATGTTTATTTTTATTTATTTGTAAAAACCTGTTTTCGCTTTGTCATTATGGGGTATTGTGTGTAGATTGATGAGGAAAATGTTTTATTTAATCCATTTTAGAATAAGGCTGTAATGTAACAATGTGGAAAAATTCAAGGGGTCTGAATACTTTACGAATGGTGTGTATGTATCAGTCAAAGGTTTGGAAACACCTTCTCATTCAAGGGTTTTTCTTTATTTTTACTATTTTCTACATTGTAGAATAATAGTGAAGACATCAAAACTATGAAATAACACATATGGAATCATGTAGTAACCAAAAAAGTGCTAAACAAATCGAAATATTTGAGATTCTTCAAATAGCCACCCTTTGCCTTGATGACAGCTTTGCACACTCTTGGCATTCTCTCAACCAGCTTCACCTGGAATGCTTTTCCAACAGTCTTGAATTAGTTCCCACATATGCTTAGCACTTGTTGGCTGCTTTTCCTTCACTCTGCCGTCCGACTCATCCCAAACCATCTCAATTGGGTTGAGGTCAGGGGATTGTGGAGGCCAGGTCATCTGATGCAGCACTCCATCACTCTCCTTCTTGGTAAAATAGCCCTTACACAGCCTGGAGGTGTTGGGTCATTGTCCTGTTGAAAAACAAATGATAGTCCCACTAAGCCCAAACCAGATGGGATGGCGTATCGCTGCAGAATGCTGTGGTAGCCATGCTGGTTAAGTGTGCCTTGAATTCTAAATAAATCACAGACAGTGTCACCAGCAAAGCACCCCCACACCATCACACCTCCTCCTCCATGCTTTACGGTGGGAACCACACGTGGAGATGATCCGTTCACCTACTCTGCGTCTCACAAAGACACGGCGGTTCGAACCAAAAATCTCAAATTTGGACTCATCAGACCAAAGGACACATTTCCACCGGTCTAATGTCCATTGCTCGTGTTTCTTGGCCCAAGCAGGTCTCTTCTTCTTATTGGTGTCCTTTAGTAGTGGTTTATTTGCAGCAATTTGATCATGAAGGCCTGATTCACACAGTTACCTATGAACAGTTGATGTTGAGATGTGTCTGTGACTTGAACTCTGTGAAGCATTTATTTGGGCTGCAATTTCTGATGCTGGTAACTCTAATGAACTTATCCTCTGCAGCAGAGGTAACTCTGGGTCTTCCTTTCCTGTGGCGGTCCTCATGAGAGCCAGTTTCATCATAGTACTTGATGGTTTTTGCGACTGCATTTGAAGAAACTTTCAAAGTTCTTGAACTTTTCCGTATTGACTGACTTTCATGTCTTAAAGTAATGATGGACTGTCGTTTCTCTTTGCTTATTTGAACTGTTCTTGCCATAATATGGACTTGGTCTTTTACCAAATAGGGATATCTTCTTTTTACTCCCCCTACCTTGTCACAACACAACTGATAGGCTCAAACGCATTAAGAAGGAAAGAAGAAGGAAAGAAATTCCACAAATTAACTTTTAACAAGGCACACCTGTTAATTGAAATGCATTCCAGGTGACTACCTCATGAAGCTGGTTGAGAGAATGCCAAGGGTGTGCAAAGCTGTCATCAAGGCAAAGGGTGGCTACTTTGAAGAATCTCAAATATAAAATATATTTTGATTTGTTTAACACTTATTTGGTTACTACATGATTCCATATGTGTTATTTCATAATTTTTATGTCTTCACTATTATTCTACAATGTAAAAATACAGATAAAACCTTGAATGAGTAGGTGTGTCCAAACTTTTGACTGCTAAAAACAATTTTTGTCGACTAATTGGGGTCAGCCCTACTCAAATTCATTGGAATTATATTGTTTGTCTGGAAGAGTGCATGCATCATTTAACTCAAATCCATTTCAAATAAAATGTTATTGGTCGCATACACATATTTAGCAGATGTTATCGTGGGTGTAGCAAAATGCTTTTATTCCTAGCTCCAACGGTACAGTAATATCTAGCAATACAAAACAAAATACGCAAATCCAAAAAATAATGAAGAAATATTAAATATGAATGATACTGTTTGTCTCCGTGTCTTTAAGTTCCCCTCTCATCTATGTCATGTGTTTATCTAACAGATTCGCCTGATTCGCCTGACCTGGTGGAAGACATTCTAAAGGGTTTCAGCTCCTCGACTACAGTGAGGCCCTGGTAGCAATGGCCAAACAACACAGAACAATGAAAGCAAATCCATTAAGGCTGGTGTCTGCAATGCATTGCTTCGGCAAAGCCCATGTCAGCCCCAGACCATTATTCCTCCTCCAACAAACTTTACAGTTGACACTATTGCATTTGACAATTTGAATGCACAGAGATACCGTGACGAGGTCCTGAGGCCCATTGTCGTGCCATTCATCCACTGCCATCACCTCATATTTCAGCATGATAATGCACGGCCCCATGTCGCAATGATCTTTACACAATTCCTGGAATCTGAAAATGTCCCAGTTCTTCCATGGCCTGCATACCCACCAGATCTGTCACCTATTGAGCATGTTTGGGATGCTCTGGATCGACTTGTATGCCAACGTGTTCCAGTTCCCGCCAATATCCAGCAACTTCGCACAGCCATTGAAGAGGAGTGGGACAACATTCCACAGGCCACAATCAACAGCCTGATCAACTCTATGCGAAGGAGATGTGTCGCGCTGCATGAGGCAAATGGTGGTCACATCAGATACTGACTGGTTTTCTGATCCACGCCCCTACTTAAAAAAAAAAAAGGTATCCGTGAACAACAGATGCGTATCTGTATTCCCAGTCATGTGAAATCCATAAATTAGGACCTAATGAATTTATTTCAATCGACTGATTTCTTTATATGAACTTTAACTAAGTAAAATCTTTGAAATTGTTGCATGTTGCGTTTATTTTTGTTCAGTGTACTTAAAGTAACTAGAAATATTCAAATGTGTATGTAATATATATATATATATATATATATATATATATATATATATATATATATATATTCATTCATTCTGGTGGCCCAACGCCCTAACAAGACACTTTATGTTGGTGTTTCCTTTATTTGAGCAGTTACCTGTTCCTCTAGGCAGGGTTTTAAAGGGATACTTCACCAAAATGAAGTACCTATTTACATGTTGGTTTCTTATGAACAAGGAGAGACCTATGGTCCTATGGTTAGCCACTGCCACCAACAGTTAATATAATATACCGTTAGCATACTCTAAATGTCATGACCAAGTAGTCTTAAACTTCAAATAAAAATCACCCTGGTCATGGGCCTAAACCATGTGAATACATGAAAAATAGAAGGAAATTAGCTTTAAAACTGTTTTTCATGTTTTCACATGGCTTAGGCCCATGACCAGGGTGATTTTATTTTAATTTTTAATTTTAAATCATAGATTAGGTGTGTTCAGGATTCTGACATTTACGATAGGAAATCTCACTCCAAGCAATCGTAAAGTTGGCAGCCCTGGTTATATGTTAAATCTTGTAAACCTAAATACAGTTTAAAAGTCACACAATAGAGAGTACATCATCATTGCTCTATGTATCACTGACTCTGGGTAAACTAGAGACTCTGGGGAAACTAGAGACTCTGGGTAAACTAGAGACTCTGGGGAAACTAGAGACTCTGGGTAAACTAGAGACTCTGGGGAAACTAGAGACTGGGTAAACTAGAGACTCTGGGGAAACTAGAGACTCTGGGGAAACTAGAGACTCTGGGGAAACTAGAGACTCTGGGGAAACTAGAGACTGGGTAAACTAGAGACTGGGTAAACTAGAGACTGGGTAAACTAGAGACTCTGGTAAACTAGAGACTCTGGGGAAACTAGAGACTCTGGGGAAACTAGAGACTCTGGGTAAACTAGAGACTCTGTGTAAACTAGAGACTCTGGGGAAACTAGAGACTCTGGGTAAACTAGAGACTCTGGGGAAACTAGAGACTCTGGGTAAACTAGAGACTGGGTAAACTAGAGACTCTGGGGAAACTAGAGACTCTGGGGAAACTAGAGACTGGGTAAACTAGAGACTCTGGGTAAACTAGAGACTCTGGGTAAACTAGAGACTGGGTAAACTAGAGACTCTGGGTAAACTAGAGACTCTGGGGAAACTAGAGACTCTGGGGAAACTAGAGACTCTGGGGAAACTAGAGACTCTGGGGAAACTAGAGACTCTGGGGAAACTAGAGACTGGGGAAACTAGAGACTCTGGGGAAACTAGAGACTGGGTAAACTAGAGACTCTGGGGAAACTAGAGACTCTGGGGAAACTAGAGACTCTGGGGAAACTAGAGACTCTGGGGAAACTAGAGACTGGGGAAACTAGAGACTGGGGAAACTAGAGACTCTGGGGAAACTAGAGACTGGGGAAACTAGAGACTGGGTAAACTAGAGACTGGGGAAACTAGAGACTCTGGGTAAACTAGAGACTCTGGGGAAACTAGAGACTCTGGGGAAACTAGAGACTCTGGGGAAACTAGAGACTCTGGGGAAACTAGAGACTCTGGGGAAACTAGAGACTCTGGGGAAACTAGAGACTGGGTAAACTAGAGACTGGGTAAACTAGAGACTCTGGGGAAACTAGAGACTGGGTAAACTAGAGACTGGGTAAACTAGAGACTGGGTAAACTAGAGACTCTGGTAAACTAGAGACTCTGGGGAAACTAGAGACTCTGGGGAAACTAGAGACTCTGGGGAAACTAGAGACTCTGTGTAAACTAGAGACTCTGGGGAAACTAGAGACTCTGGGGAAACTAGAGACTCTGGGGAAACTAGAGACTCTGGGGAAACTAGAGACTCTGGGGAAACTAGAGACTCTGGGGAAACTAGAGACTCTGGGTAAACTAGAGACTCTGGGGAAACTAGAGACTCTGGGTAAACTAGAGACTGGGTAAACTATAGACTCTGGGGAAACTAGAGACTGGGGAAACTAGAGACTGGGTAAACTAGAGACTGGGTAAACTAGAGACTCTGGGGAAACTAGAGACTCTGGGGAAACTAGAGACTCTGGGTAAACTAGAGACTCTGGGGAAACTAGAGACTCTGGGGAAACTAGAGACTCTGGGGAAACTAGAGACTCTGGGGAAACTAGAGACTCTGGGGAAACTAGAGACTCTGGGGAAACTAGAGACTCTGGGGAAACTAGAGACTCTGGGTAAACTAGAGACTGGGTAAACTAGAGACTCTGGGGAAACTAGAGACTCTGGGGAAACTAGAGACTCTGGGGAAACTAGAGACTGGGGAAACTAGAGACTCTGGGGAAACTAGAGACTGGGGAAACTAGAGACTGGGTAAACTAGAGACTGGGTAAACTAGAGACTCTGGGTAAACTAGAGACTCTGGGTAAACTAGAGACTCTGGGTAAACTAGAGACTCTGGGTAAACTAGAGACTCTGTGTAAACTAGAGACTCTGGGGAAACTAGAGACTCTGGGGAAACTAGAGACTCTGGGGAAACTAGAGACTCTGGGGAAACTAGAGACTCTGGGGAAACTAGAGACTCTGGGGAAACTAGAGACTCTGGGGAAACTAGAGACTGGGTAAACTAGAGACTGGGTAAACTAGAGACTCTGTGTAAACTAGAGACTCTGTGTAAACTAGAGACTCTGGGTAAACTAGAGACTCTGGGTAAACTAGAGACTCTGGGGAAACTAGAGACTGGGGAAACTAGAGACTCTGGGTAAACTAGAGACTCTGGGGAAACTAGAGACTGGGGAAACTAGAGACTCTGGGGAAACTAGAGACTCTGGGGAAACTAGAGACTCTGGGGAAACTAGAGACTGGGGAAACTAGAGACTCTGGGTAAACTAGAGACTCTGGGGAAACTAGAGACTCTGGGGAAACTAGAGACTGGGTAAACTAGAGACTCTGGGGAAACTAGAGACTCTGGGGAAACTAGAGACTCTGGGGAAACTAGAGACTCTGGGTAAACTAGAGACTGGCTAACACCGCTATCCTTTTATGTTTCTTTTTTGATGAACATTTCAAATCAAATTGTATTTGTCACATGCGCTGAATACAACAGGTGTAGACCTTACAGTGAAATGCTTACTTACAAGCCCTTAACCAACAGTGCAGTTTTAAGGGGGGGACAATGCAAATAGTCCAAGTAACCATTTGATTAGCTGTTCAGAAGTCTTATGGCTTGGGGGTAGAAGCTGTTAAGAAGCTTTTTGGACCTAGACTTGGCGCTCTGGTACCGCTTGCCGTGCGGTAGCAGAGAGAAGTGTCTATGACTAGGGTGGCTGGAGTCTTTTTGACAATTTTTAGTGCCTTCCTCTGACACCGCCTGGTATAGAGGTCCTGGATGGCAGGAAGCTTGGCCCCAGTGATGTACTGGGCCGTACGCACTACCCTCTGTAGCGCCTTGCGGTCGGATGCCAAGCAGATGCCATATCAGGCAGTGATGCAACCAGTCAGGATGCTCTCGATGGTGCAGCTGTGGAACATTTTGAGGATCTGAGGACCCATGCCAAATCTTTTCAGTCTCCTGAGGGGGAATAGGCTTTGTCGTGCCCTCTTCACGACTGTCTTGGTGTTTTTGGACCATGATAGTTTGTTGGTGATGTGGACACCAAGGAACTTGAAGCTCTCAACCTGCTCCACTACAGCCCCGTCGATGAGAATGGGGGCGTGCTCGGTGCTCCTTTTCCTGTAGTCCACAATCATCTCCTTTGTCTTGATCACATTGAGGAAGAGGTTGTTATCCTGGCACCACACTGCCAGGTCTCTGACCTCCTCCCTATAGGCTGTCTCATCGTTGTCGGTGATCAGGCCTACCACTGTTGTGTCGTCGGCAAACTTAATGATGGTGTTGGAGTAGATGATGGTGTTGGAGTCCCCCGAGCCGACTGGGTGAAATATCTGCCGACGTGCCCTTGAGCAAGGCACTTAACCCTAATTGCTCCTGTAAGTCGCTCTGGATAAGAGCGTCTGCTAAAATGACTAATATGTAATATGAGTAGTGCCTGGCCATGCAGTCATGGGTGAACAGGGAGTACAGGAGGGGACTGAGCACGCACCCCTGAGGGGCCCCCGTGTTGAGGATCAGCGTGGCAGATGTGTTGTTACCTACCCTTACCACCTGGGGGCGGCCCGTCAGGAAGTCCAGGATCCAGTTGCAGAGGGAGGTGTTTAGTCTCAGGGTCCTTAGCTTAGTGATGAGTTTTGAGGGCACTATGGTGTTGAATGCTGAGCTGTAGTCAATGAATAGCATTCTCACGTAGGTGTTTCTTTTGTCCAGGTGGGAAAGGGCAGTGTGGAGCGCAATAGAGATTGCATCATCTGTGGATCTGTTGGGGTGGTATGCAAATTGGAGTGGGTCTAGGGTTTCTGGGATAATGGTGTTGATGTGAGCCATGACCAGCCTTTCAAAGCATTTCATGGCTACAGACGTGAGTGCTACGGGTCTGTAGGCATTTAGACAGGTTACCTTGGTGTTCTTGGGCACAGGGACTATGGTGGTCTGCTTGAAACATGTTGGTATTACAGACTCAGTCAGGAACAGGTTGAAAATGTCAGTGAAGACACTTACCAGTTTGTCAGCGCATGCTCAGAGTAAACGTGGTCCTCTGTAGCTCAGCTGGTAGAGCACGGCGCTTGTAACGCCAAGGTAGTGGGTTCGATCCCCGGGACCACCCATACACAAAAATGTATGCATGCATGACTGTAAGTCGCTTTGGATAAAAGCGTCTGCTAAATGGCTTATTATTATTATTATTATTATTATAAACGTCCTGGTAATCCGTCTGGCCCTGTTGTATAATCGTGAGAGAAATTGAACTAGATAGCCACCTAGATATTAACTAGCTATTTACTAACAAGGTTATGGGCTAGCTGACTTTTCTCAAAACGAACCTCATCATGCTAGCCTACACACAGCCAAATATCACTCCAGAAACGTCAAATAATTACCAATATTGATATGTTTTGTGGACATTTCACCCATCTTACTGCAGATTCTCTCAGGAGTCTCCAAAACATTAAATGACACAAAATACAATTTCATACACATGTCAAAACGGCCATAACTAGCTAAATATAGCTAGCTGGCTAAAGTTTGTCTCTACATTAACCTAAAGGACAGAGTGAAAATAATTATAGTTACTCCACAATGCTAACCTAAATGACAGAGTGACAAGAAGGAATACAGAGGTAGAAATTAATGCCCCAGGCAAGTAAAAAAATAAATAATTTAACAAAATAAAGTTGGACAAGAAGATTATAGATTTAAGTAAAACATATCACGCAAAAATCACAATATCAAACAATTAGGCTACTCCGGTCACAATTGGATCAAAGAGTCCTGTCCTCCCATTCTCTGCAGAGGGCATCGGAGAGTCCTGTCCTCCCATTCTCTGCAGAGGGCATCGGAGAGTCCTGTCCTCCCATTCTCTGCAGAGGGCATCGGAGTATAATTATTGTAGTCCTGCATTGTAGTCCTGCAGTCCCAAGATGCGTTTTTTTTTAGATCAAAGCGAGACACGTTATTTGCCCAATTATAGCACATTTTTGGTCAGCAATGAAGATCCTGGAAAGTCATGGTGCCACTGGGCTGTTGAGAGAGAAGCAGATAAAATAAGGATATTCAACAACTAGATAACCAGCCGAACGACATCATATGTTTTGATTCTCGCTAGTTAACTATGTAGCTAATAGCATTAATGTCATCGTCATGTCCCATGTCCTAAAATAACTTCCCGCTGGCGCTCAGGTAGAACCGCAAATGGCCGACACGCAGTTGATATGGGTGTGCATGAAACCAATGCTGCATGCTCCGGTTGTAAAAACGTCTCTCAAGCGCTCAAAATTGGCTAGGATTCTCCTCTATTCAATACTGGCCATTTAAGTCTGACTAAGTAAAAAATGTATTATAAAAATAGCCTAATTGACGAGTAACTCTTATGCTGTCTGGATCTCCCCTGAACACTGAATATTTTAACCTTATATAGAAACATCTTAGTTTGCTACCTCACCCACCTTATCCATTTGATCCCTGGTTCATTGAATTAGGGAATTATTTTATAAATATATACAGTGCATTCGGAAAGTATTCAGACCCCTTGACCTTTTCCACATTTTGTTACGTTACAGCCTTATTCTAAAATGGATAAAATAGTTTTCCTTCAATCTACACACAATACCCCATAATCAAATCAAATCAAATTGTATTGGTCACATGCGCCGAATACAACAGGTGCAGACATTACAGTGAAATGCTTACTTACAGCCCTTAACCAACAGTGCATTTATTTTAAACAAAAAAAGTAAAAATAAAACAACAACAAAAAAAGTGTTGAGAAAAAAAAGAGCAGAAGTAAAATAAAGTGACAGTAGGGAGGCTATATATACAGGGGGGTAACGGTGCAGAGTCAATGTGCGGGGGCACCGGCTAGTTGAGGTAGTTGAGGTAATATGTACATGTGGGTAGAGTTAAAGTGACTATGCATAAATACTTAACAGAGTAGCAGCAGCGTAAAAAGGATGGGGTGGCAAAAAAAAAAGTTTTTATAGATTTTTGCAAATGTATTAAAAATAAACTGAAATGTCACATTTTACATAAGTATTCAGACCCTTTACTCAGTACTTTGAAGGACCTTTGGCAGCGATTACAGCCTTGAGTCTTCAAGGTATGACGCTACAAGCTTGGCTCACCATCCATGTTAGAATAAGGCTCTAACCTAACAAAATGTGGAAAAAGTCAAGGGGTCTGAATACTTTCTGAAAGCTCTGTAAGTATTTAGTTGTAATTGTAATGTTGCAGGGAGTCCAGAGAGCTGCCACATTGTAATTATTATTATAGTTTTTTTAATCAGCTGCTCAACAGGACCTTGATAAGGTGACCGGTGTGTTTGAGCAGGGCTGGATAAAAATCCTGCACACCCAGTAGCTCTCCAGATGGAGGCTTGACGGACCACTTGTTTTAATCAGCAGCCCATCAGTGCAGTATTTTACTTTGTGGGGGGTTAAGTGCCTTGCTCAAGGGCACAACGGCAGGAGATCTAATACATGGGATCAGAGACCAACAGCCTTCCATTGACGTATTGCCAGTGATGATAATGAATTGTATTTCGTGAAGTGGTTCCTTTCATCATACAACACAATGTTCCGGAACAGAACCGTTATTTTAAAAGCAACCGGTTAATAACGTTGTTTTATGTTCCAGGCATCTGGTCCCACAACAAAACCTAACAAAACCCTAACTCTGTCATTCAGAAACATATTCCAGTGTCTGCCTGCAAGCTGGAAATCTTTCCCTGTGCTTGTTTAGGCTACCAGCCCCTCCCCCCTCTGAAGCAGAGGCTACTGTAGCCCCTCCCCCCTCTGAAGCAGAGGCTACTGTAGCCCCTCCCCCCTCTGAAGCAGAGGCTACTGTAGCCCCTCCCCCCTCTGAAGCAGAGGCTACCAGCCCCTCCCCCCTCTGAAGCATAGGCTACCAGCCCCTCCCCCCTCTGAGGCAGAGGCTTCCTGCCCCTCCCCCCTCTGAAGCAGAGGCTACCAGCCCCTCCCCCCTCTGAGGCAGAGGCTTCCCTGCCCCTCCCCCCTCTGAGGCAGAGGCTTCCTGCCCCTCCCCCCTCTGAGGCAGAGGCTTCCTGCCCCTCCCCCCTCTGAGGCAGAGGCTTCCTGCCCCTCCCCCCTCTGAGGCAGAGGCTTCCTGCCCCTCCCCCCTCTGAAGCAGAGGCTTCCTGCCCCTCCCCCCTCTGAAGCAGAGGCTTCCAGCCCCTCCCCCCTCTGAAGCAGAGGCTACCTGCCCCTCCCCCCTCTGAAGCAGAGGCTACCAGCCCCTCCCCCATTCTGAAGCAGAGGCTTCCTGCCCCTCCCCCTCTGGAAGCAGAGGCTACCAGCCCTCCCCTCTGAAGCAGAGGCTTCCTGCCCCCTCCTCTGGAAGCAAAGGCTACCAGCCCCTCCCCCTCTGAAGCAGAGGCTACCAGCCCCTTCCCCCTCTGAAGCAAAGGCTACCAGCCCCTCCCCCCTCTGAAGCAGAGGCTACCAGCCCCTCCCCCCTCTGAAGCAGAGGCTACCAGCCCCTCCCCCTCTGAAGCAGAGGCTACCAGCCCCTCCCCCCATTCTGAAGCAGAGGCTAACAGCCCCTCCCCCCTCTGAAGCAGAGGCTTCCTGCCCCTCCCCCCTCTGAAGCAGAGGCTACCAGCCCCCTCCCTCTGAAGCAGAGGCTACCAGCCCCCTCCCCCTCTGAAGCAGAGGCTACCAGCCCCTCCCCTCTGAAGCAGAGGCTACCAGCCCCTCCCCCTCTGAAGCAGAGGCTACCAGCCCCTCCCCCTCTGAAGCAGAGGCTACCAGCCCCCCCCCCCTCTGAAGCAGAGGCTACCAGCCCCCCCCCCCCTCCGAAGCAGAGGCTACCAGCCCCTCCCCCTCTGAAGCAGAGGCTACCAGCCCCCTCCCCCCTCTGAAGCAGAGGCTACCAGCCCCTCCCCATTCTGAAGCAGAGGCTACCAGCCCCTCCCCCATCTGAAGCAGAGGCTGCCCAGCCCTCCCCCTCTGAAGCAGAGGCTACCAGCCCCTCCCCCCTCTGAAGCAGAGGCTACCAGCCCCTCCCCCCTCTGAAGCAGAGGCTACCAGCCCCTCCCCCCTCTGAAGCAGAGGCTACCAGCCCCTCCCCCCTCTGTAGCAGAGGCTACCAGCCCCTCCCCATTCTGAAGCAGAGGCTACCAGCCCCTCCCCCCTCTGAAGCAGAGGCTTCCTGCCCCTCCCCCCTCTGAAGCAGAGGCTTCCTGCCCCCTCCCCCTCTGGAAGCAGAGGCTACCAGCCTCTCCCCTCTGAAGCAGAGGCTACCAGCCCCTCCCCCCTCTGAAGCAGAGGCTACCAGCCCCTCCCCCCTCTGAAGCAGAGGCTACTGTAGCCCCTCCCCCCTCTGAAGCAGAGGCTACTGTAGCCCCTCCCCCCTCTGAAGCAGAGGCTACTGTAGCCCCTCCCCCCTCTGAAGCAGAGGCTACTGTAGCCCCTCCCCCCTCTGAAGCAGAGGCTACTGTAGCCCCTCCCCCCTCTGAAGCAGAGGCTACTGTAGCCCCTCCCCCCTCTGAAGCAGAGGCTACCAGCCCCTCCCCCCTCTGAAGCAGAGGCTTCCTGCCCCTCCCCCCTCTGGAAGCAGAGGCTTCCTGCCCCTCCCCCCTCTGAAGCAGAGGCTTCCTGCTCCTCCCCCCTCTGAAGCAGAGGCTACCAGCCCTCCCCCTCTGAAGCAGAGGCTTCCTGCCCCTCCCCCCTCTGAAGCAGAGGCTACCAGCCCCTCCCCCTCTGAGGCAGAGGCTTCCTGCCCCTCCCCCATTCTGAAGCAGAGGCTTCCTGCCCCTCCCCCATTCTGAAGCAGAGGCTACTCTACTGACATTACAAGCTTCATTCAGAAGACGGGGAGATTTTTATTAGCTAGAGAAGAATGGATGTACTTTTTCAGAGCTAGTTAAGGATACTATAGGCCTAGTTATCATGTTGCACTTTGTATTTATTAACTACAAAAATATGTTTTTAGTTCTGGTGCCGCTCTGCCTACCCAACCTTGTTAGCTAGCTAGCTCAGAGGACATTCAACGTTCCTCCATAGAAGCCACTCCTCCTAGGTATAATTCTGTGGACCTAATTAATATAATGCCATAACAAGATGCCCAGTGCTTCAAGCCTCCTCCTCAACCCTCTCCTCAAACCTCTCTCGCTCTCTCCTCAACCCTCTCCTCAACCCTCTCCTCAACCTCCTCCTCAATCCTCTCTCGCTCTCTCCTCAACCCTCTCCTCAACCTCCTCCTCAACCCTCTCCTCAACCTCCTCCTCAATCTCTCCTCAACTCTCTCCTCAATCCTCTCTCGCTCTCTCCTCAACCCTCTCCTCAACCCTCTCCTCAACCTCCTCCTCAACCCTCTCCTCAACCCTCTCCTCAATTCTCTCCTCAATTCTCTCCTCAACTCTCTCCTCAACCCTCTCCTCAACCTCCTCCTCAATCTCTCCTCAACTCTCTCCTCAATCCTCTCTCGCTCTCTCCTCAACCCTCTCCTCAACCCTCTCCTCAACCTCCTCCTCAACCCTCTCCTCAACCCTCTCCTCAATTCTCTCCTCAACCCTCTCCTCAACTCTCTCCCGCAAAATGTCCGTTTCATCTTGCGCTATGGGCTACACTTGTCTGTCCATCACTCATGTAACCAACCAGCTTGGCTGCTCTATCCACACTGATTGGTCAAGTCATTTAATGAGCTAAATGTAAAAAACGGTTGATTTCACAGGTGAAAAAAGGAACGTAAAGGAAGAATCTAAACTGGTACTTTATTTTGGGTTCGATCCGGTTCTGAACTTTATTTTGCTGCTAGGAACAGAGGAACGAAATGAAAAAAAGTGGTTCTGTTCAGAACGAAACGATTGGAAAATAAATTAGTTCCAACCCCCAGCTGGGGAGTTTCTTTTAGGATAAAAATAAACAGAATAGTGCTAAGCACCAATGAAATACAACAGGTGGCGACCTTACCGTGAAATGCTCACAAACAAGCCCTTAACCTCTGCTTTCCACCAGACACTGGGAGATGAATTCACCTTCCAGCAGGACAATAACCTAAAGCAAAAGGCCAGATATACACTGGAGTTGCTGACCTAGAAGACAGTGAATGTTGCCTAGTTAGTTTTGACTTGAATCGGCTTGAAGGTATATGGCTTTAAAATGGCTGTCTAGCAATGATCAACAACCAGCTTGAAGAATTAAATAAATAATGGTGTTCAAAGCTCTTAGACTTACCTAGAAAGACTTTGATCTAATCGCTGCCAAATGTCATTCTAACATGTATTGACCCGGGGTGTGAATATTTATGTAAATTAGATATTTCTGTATTTCATTTTCAATAAATGTGCAAAACATTCTAAAAACGTTTTCACTGTAATTATGGGGTGTTGTGTGTAGATGGGTGAGATGTTTTATTTATTTAATCCATTTAGAATTCAGGCTGGAACACAACAACATGTGGAATAAGTCAAGGGGTATGAATACTTTCTGAAGGCAGTGTATTTTGACAACACTTGCAGAGCTGTCTAATGGGACAATAAATTGTAGCTGGTCATGTACATCGTCTCCTCTCTGCCCAGATACTGGTTCAGGCTAGGGCACAACATGGAGACGCTCGTCTCCTCTCTGCCCAGATACTGGTTCAGGCTAGGGCACAACATGGAGACGCTCGTCTCCTCTCTCTGCCCAGATACTGGTTCAGGCTAGGGCACAACATGGAGACGCTCGTCTCCTCTCTGCCCAGATACTGGTTCAGGCTAGGGCACAACATGGAGACGCTCGTCTCCTCTCTGCCCAGATACTGGTTCAGGCTAGGGCACAACATGGAGACGCTCGTCTCCTCTCTGCCCAGATACTGGTTCAGGCTAGGGCACAACATGGAGACGCTCGTCTCCTCTCTGCCCAGATACTGGTTCAGGCTAGGGCACAACATGGAGACGCTCGTCTCCTCTCTGCCCAGATACTGGTTCAGGCTAGGGCACAACATGGAGACGCTCGTCTCCTCTCTGCCCAGATACTGGTTCAGGCTAGGGCACAACATGGAGACGCTGCGTCTCCTCTCTGCCCAGATACTGGTTCAGGCTAGGGCACAACATGGAGACGCTCGTCTCCTCTCTGCCCAGATACTGGTTCAGGCTAGGGCACAACATGGAGACGCTCGTCTCCTCTCTGCCCAGATACTGGTTCAGGCTAGGGCACAACATGGAGACGCTCGTCTCCTCTCTGCCCAGATACTGGTTCAGGCTAGGGCACAACATGGAGACGCTCGTCTCCTCTCTGCCCAGATACTGGTTCAGGCTAGGGCACAACATGGAGACGCTCGTCTCCTCTCTGCCCAGATACTGGTTCAGGCTAGGGCACAACATGGAGACGCTCGTCTCCTCTCTGCCCAGATACTGGTTCAGGCTAGGGCACAACATGGAGACGCTCGTCTCCTCTCTGCCCAGATACTGGTTCAGGCTAGGGCACAACATGGAGACGCTCGTCTCCCTCTCTGCCCAGATACTGGTTCAGGCTAGGGCACAACATGGAGACGCTCGTCTCCTCTCTGCCCAGATACTGGTTCAGGCTAGGGCACAACATGGAGACGCTCGTCTCCTCTCTGCCCAGATACTGGTTCAGGCTAGGGCACAACATGGAGACGCTCGTCTCCTCTCTGCCCAGATACTGGTTCAGGCTAGGGCACAACATGGAGACGCTCGTCTCCTCTCTGCCCAGATACTGGTTCAGGCTAGGGCACAACATGGAGACGCTCGTCTCCTCTCTGCCCAGATACTGGTTCAGGCTAGGGCACAACATGGAGACGCTCGTCTCCTCTCTGCCCAGATACTGGTTCAGGCTAGGGCACAACATGGAGACGCTCGTCTCCTCTCTGCCCAGATACTGGTTCAGGCTAGGGCACAACATGGAGACGCTCGTCTCCTCTCTGCCCAGATACTGGTTCAGGCTAGGGCACAACATGGAGACGCTCGTCTCCTCTCTGCCCAGATACTGGTTCAGGCTAGGGCACAACATGGAGACGCTCGTCTCCTCTCTGCCCAGATACTGGTTCAGGCTAGGGCACAACATGGAGACGCTCGTCTCCTCTCTGCCCAGATACTGGTTCAGGCTAGGGGCACAACATGGAGACGCTCGTCTCCTCTCTGCCCAGATACTGGTTCAGGCTAGGGGCACAACATGGAGACGCTCGTCTCCTCTCTGCCCAGATACTGGTTCAGGCTAGGGCACAACATGGAGACGCTCGTCTCCTCTCTGCCCAGATACTGGTTCAGGCTAGGGCACAACATGGAGACGCTTCGTTACGGAAAATCGACACATGATCTTGTAGGACAAGTTCAGCTGGGGGGAGAGGAACAGGAGTTTTGACCAGCATCCCGTTGACAGGCCGAGGAGCCAAAACATAAAACTACCCTTGGTTGTGTAACCCAAACCAATAGGGCTGCTTTTTACTGTATCTGGGTGTGTTCGGGAAGGCAGAAGCCACATTTCCATTTTAACCAATTGACAACAAAGTTGTATTCTATTTGGAAATGTAGCATCAGTTTGCTGTTCAGTTGAAGTCCCTGTTGCACTCTGTTTGGTAACGTTTCATCCCTCCTGAACGTTGCCAGGTCTGGTCTGCTGTCTCAGGCTGTTCCTGCTGTTGCACTCTGTTCCTGCTGTTGCACTCTGTTTGGTAACGTTTCATCCCTCCTGAACGTTGCCAGGTCTGATCTGCTGTCTCAGGCGGTTCCTGCTGTTGCACTCTGTTTGGTAACGTTTCATCCCTCCTGAACGTTGCCAGGTCTGGTCTGCTGTCTCAGGCGGTTCCTGCTGTTGCACTCTGTTTGGTAACGTTTCATCCCTCCTGAACGTTGCCAGGTCTGGTCTACTGTCTCAGGCGGTTCCTGCTGTTGCACTCTGTTTGGTAACGTTTCATCCCTCCTGAACGTTGCCAGGTCTGGTCTGCTGTCTCAGGCGGTTCCTGCTGTTGCACTCTGTTTGGTAACGTTTCATCCCTCCTGAACGTTGCCAGGTCTGGTCTGCTGTCTCAGGCGGTTCCTGCTGTTGCACTCTGTTTGGTAACGTTTCATCCCTCCTGAACGTTGCCAGGTCTGGCTCTGCTGTCTCAGGCGGTTCCTGCTGTTGCACTCTGTTTGGTAACGTTTCATCCCTCCTGAACGTTGCCAGGTCTGGTCTGCTGTCTCAGGCGGTTCCTGCTGTTGCACTCTGTTTGGTAACGTTTCATCCCTCCTGAACGTTGCCAGGTCTGGTCTGCTGTCTCAGGCGGTTCCTGCTGTTGCACTCTGTTTGGTAACGTTTCATCCCTCCTGAACGTTGCCAGGTCTGGTCTGCTGTCTCAGGCGGTTCCTGCTGTTGCACTCTGTTTGGTAACGTTTCATCCCTCCTGAACGTTGCCAGGTCTGGTCTGCTGTCTCAGGCGGTTCCTGCTGTTGCACTCTGTTTGAACGTTTCATCCCTCCTGAACGTTGCCAGGTCTGGTCTGCTGTCTCAGGCGGTTCCTGCTGTTGCACTCTGTTTGGTAACGTTTCATCCCTCCTGAACGTTGCCAGGTCTGGTCTGCTGTCTCAGGCGGTTCCTGCTGTTGCACTCTGTTTGGTAACGTTTCATCCCTCCTGAACGTTGCCAGGTCTGGTCTGCTGTCTCAGGCGGTTCCTGCTGTTGCACTCTGTTTGGTAACGTTTCATCCCTCCTGAACGGTTCCAGGTCTGGTCTGCTGTCTCAGGCGGTTCCTGCTGCTGGTCACGTAGTGGGCATCACTCAGCTGAGCTCATACCTGGAGACCGCCCTGGGGTCCGCCCCACGCAACGTACTGCTCTTCCTGCAGGACAAGGTTATACACACCACACACACACACACACACACACCAACACCTACACACCACGCACACACACACCTATACACACACCACACACACACACACACACACACACCAACACCTACACACCACGCACACACACACCTATACACACACCACACCACACACACACGCACACGCACACACACACCTACACACACACCACACCACACACACACACACACACACCAACACCTACACACCACGCACACACACACCTATACACACACCACACACACACACACACACACACACCTACAAACCACACACCCACACACCTACACACATCTACACACCAAACACACACCTACACACCACACACACCAACAAACCTACACACCACACACACACCAACACACCCACAAACCAACACACCCACACACCTACACACCACACACACACCTACACACCACACCAACACCCACACACCTACACACCTACACACACCTACCTTTGTAGCCCGTATATTAGTTATGTATTTTACTGTCTCTCTCTTCTAGATGAGCATTGAGGACTTCACCATGTACGGAGGGGCGTTTGGCAACAAGCAAGACAGTGCCTTCCCTAACCTAGAGGGGGCGCTGCGCTCCAGCCCCTCCCCATTGGTCCTGCCTACCGTGGCCTGGCCAGCAACCAATGCTGTGATTGGTCAACTCCAGGACCAATTAGACACCTCTCCTCTCTACATGGACCCAGAGATGCTCAGCCAGCTACGACTCAATGCTTCTACACCCGCCCTGCTAGTCTTCAGACTACCCTACAGCACCGGGTATACACACACACACACACACACACACACTCACACACACAGTTCTGATTCTGTTTATCTCACAGGTCAGTTTTATATGGTTTACAGTGTTTCCCCTAGCATTTAATTCAGCAGTGGTGGCAAAGTTAGCGTGGGGTGGTGGGGGTAATGGGCGTGGCCAATGGCACAGTTTTTTTTAAAGGCCCTCCTCTTGGCCGCAGAGACAGGATTTTGTTGTTTTCAGATTTGAATGAAATATGACCTGTAATTACTTACAATATGAGTGAAATCGTTTTCCTAGTTATAATAATATAATAATATTATCCCCAAAAAACATTTATTAAGTCTGTTAAAAAGCAGCTTTTCTGTGTTGGAATGATGTGGGCGTGCCCCAACAACAGAATGGTGTATGCTGGTCATTAAAAATATTAATTTGAGTAGACTGCTGATTGGCCAGCTCATCCTCCTCTAGACCGCTGATTGGCCAGCTCATCCTCCTCTAGACTGCTGATTGGCCAGCTCATCCTCCTCTAGACTGCTGATTGGCCAGCTCATCCTCCTCTAGACTGCTGATTGGCCAGCTCATCCTCCTCTAGACTGCTGATTGGCCAGCTCATCCTCCTCTAGACTGCTGATTGGCCAGCTCATCCTCCTCTAGACTGCTGATTGGCCAGTTCATCCTCCTCTAGACCGCTGATTGGCCAGTTCATCCTCCTCTAGACTGCTGATTGGCCAGCTCATCCTCCTCTAGACTGCTGATTGGCCAGTTCATCCTCCTCTAGACCGCTGATTGGCCAGTTCATCCTCCTCTAGACTGCTGATTGGCCAGTTCATCCTCCTCTAGACTGCTGATTGGCCAGCTCATCCTCCTCTAGACTGCTGATTGGCCAGCTCATCCTCTTCTAGACCGCTGATTGGCCAGTTCATCCTCCTCTAGACCGCTGATTGGCCAACTCATCCTCCTCTAGACTGCTGATTGGGCAACTCATCCTCCTCTAGACTGCTGATTGGCCAGCTCATCCTCCTCTAGACCGCTGATTGGCCAGCTCATCCTCCTCTAGACTGCTGATTGGCCAGCTCATCCTCCTCTAGACCGCTGATTGGCCAGTTCATCCTCCTCTAGACCGCTGATTGGCCAGCTCATCCTCCTCTAGACTGCTGATTGGCCAGCTCATCCTCCTCTAGACTGCTGATTGGCCAGCGCATCCTCCTCTAGACCGCTGATTGGCCAGCTCATCCTCCTCTAGACTGCTGATTGGCCAGTTCATCCTCCTCTAGACTGCTGATTGGGCAGTTCATCCTCCTCTAGACTGCTGATTGGCCAGCTCATCCTCCTCTAGACCGCTGATTGGCCAGTTCATCCTCCTCTAGACCGCTGATTGGGCAGCTCGTCCTCCTGAGGAGTATTACATTATACTCAATGAGGAAGTAGCTTTTTAAAAGTTTGAGGTGTGGTTTTTGAAGTGTTTTCTTCTCCAATGTATTCTTTGGCCACAAATACATCAGATACAACAGATACAGCAGACCTGAGGGAGGGCTTGGGTTGTTGTCGAACCAGCCTTCATTATAGTAGACCTGAGGGAGGGCTTGGGTTGTTGAACCAGCCTTCATTATAGTAGACCTGAGGGAGGGCTTGGGTTGTTGAACCAGCCTTCATTATAGTAGGCCTGAGGGAGGGCTTGGGTTGTTGAACCAGCCTTCATTATAGTAGACCTGAGGGAGGGCTTGTTGTTGAACCAGCCTTCATTATAGTAGACCTGAGGGAGGGCTTGGGTTGTTGTTGAACCAGCCTTCATTATAGTAGACCTGAGGGAGGGCTTGGGTTGTTGTTGAACCAGCCTTCATTATAGTAGACCTGAGGGAGGGCTTGGGTTGTTGAACCAGCCTTCATTATAGTAGACCTGAGGGAGGGCTTGGGTTGTTGTTGAACCAGCCTTCATTATAGTAGACCTGAGGGAGGGCTTGGGTTGTTGAACCAGCCTTCATTATAGTAGACCTGAGGGAGGGCTTGGGTTGTTGAACCAGCCCTTCATTATAGTAGACCTGAGGGAGGGCTTGGGTTGTTGAACCAGCCTTCATTATAGTAGACCTGAGGGAGGGCTTGGGTTGTTGTTGAACCAGCCTTCATTATAGTAGACCTGAGGGAGGGCTTGGGTTGTTGAACCAGCCTTCATTATAGTAGACCTGAGGGAGGGCTTGGGTTGTTGTTGAACCAGCCTTCATTATAGTAGACCTGAGGGAGGGCTTGTTGTTGAACCAGCCTTCATTATAGTAGACCTGAGGGAGGGCTTGGGTTGTTGAACCAGCCTTCATTATAGTAGACCTGAGGGAGGGCTTGTTGTTGAACCATCCTTCATTATAGTAGACCTGAGGGAGGGCTTGGGTTGTTGAACCAGCCTTCATTATAGTAGACCTGAGGGAGGGCTTGGGTTGTTGTTGAACCAGCCTTCATTATAGTAGACCTGAGGGAGGGCTTGGGTTGTTGAACCAGCCTTCATTATAGTAGACCTGAGGGAGGGCTTGGGTTGTTGTTGAACCAGCCTTCATTATAGTAGACCTGAGGGAGGGCTTGTTGTTGAACCAGCCTTCATTATAGTAGACCTGAGGGAGGGCTTGGGTTGTTGTTGAACCAGCCTTCATTATAGTAGACCTGAGGGAGGGCTTGTTGTTGAACCAGCCTTCATTATAGTAGACCTGAGGGAGGGCTTGGGTTGTTGTTGAACCAGCCTTCATTATAGTAGACCTGAGGGAGGGCTTGGGTTGTTGTTGAACCAGCCTTCATTATAGTAGACCTGAGGGAGGGCTTGGGTTGTTGTTGAACCAGCCTTCATTATAGTAGGCCTGAGGGAGGGCTTGGGTTGTTGAACCAGCCTTCATTATAGTAGACCTGAGGGAGGGCTTGGGTTGTTGTTGAATCAGCCTTCATTATAGTAGACCTGAGGGAGGGCTTGGGTTGTTGAACCAGCCTTCATTATAGTAGACCTGAGGGAGGGCTTGGGTTGTTGTTGAACCAGCCTTCATTATAGTAGACCTGAGGGAGGGCTTGGGTTGTTGTTGAACCAGCCTTCATTATAGTAGACCTGAGGGAGGGCTTGGGTTGTTGTTGAACCAGCCTTCATTATAGTAGACCTGAGGGAGGGCTTGGGTTGTTGTTGAACCAGCCTTCATTATAGTAGACCTGAGGGAGGGCTTGTTGTTGAACCAGCCTTCATTATAGTAGACCTGAGGGAGGGCTTGGGTTGTTGTTGAACCAGCCTTCATTATAGTAGACCTGAGGGAGGGCTTGGGTTGTTGTTGAACCAGCCTTCATTATAGTAGACCTGAGGGAGGGCTTGGGTTGTTGAACCAGCCTTCATTATAGTAGACCTGAGGGAGGGCTTGGGTTGTTGTTGAACCAGCCTTCATTATAGTAGACCTGAGGGAGGACTTGGGTTGTTGTTGAACCAGCCTTCATTATAGTAGACCTGAGGGAGGGCTTGGGTTGTTGTTGAACCAGCCTTCATTATAGTAGACCTGAGGGAGGGCTTGGGTTGTTGTTGAACCAGCCTTCATTATAGTAGACCTGAGGGAGGGCTTGTTGTTGAACCAGCCTTCAATATAGTAGACCTGAGGGAGGGCTTGGGTTGTTGTTGAACCAGCCTTCATTATAGTAGACCTGAGGGAGGGCTTGGGTTGTTGTTGAACCAGCCTTCATTATAGTAGACCTGAGGGAGGGCTTGGGTTGTTGAACCAGCCTTCATTATAGTAGACCTGAGGGAGGGCTTGGGTTGTTGTTGAACCAGCCTTCATTATAGTAGACCTGAGGGAGGGCTTGGGTTGTTGTTGAACCAGCCTTCATTATAGTAGACCTGAGGGAGGGCTTGGGTTGTTGTTGAACCAGCCTTCATTATAGTAGACCTGAGGGAGGGCTTGGGTTGTTGAACCAGCCTTCATTATAGTAGACCTGAGGGAGGGCTTGGGTTGTTGTTGAACCAGCCTTCATTATAGTAGACCTGAGGGAGGGCTTGGGTTGTTGTTGAACCAGCCTTCATTATAGTAGACCTGAGGGAGGGCTTGTTGTTGAACCAGCCTTCATTATAGTAGACCTGAGGGAGGGCTTGGGTTGTTGTTGAACCAGCCTTCATTATAGTAGACCTGAGGGAGGGCTTGTTGTTGAACCAGCCTTCATTATAGTAGACCTGAGGGAGGGCTTGGGTTGTTGTTGAACCAGCCTTCATTATAGTAGACCTGAGGGAGGGCTTGGGTTGTTGTTGAACCAGCCTTCATTATAGTAGACCTGAGGGAGGGCTTGGGTTGTTGTTGAACCAGCCTTCATTATAGTAGACCTGAGGGAGGGCTTGTTGTTGAACCAGCCTTCATTATAGTAGACCTGAGGGAGGGCTTGGGTTGTTGAACCAGCCTTCATTATAGTAGACCTGAGGGAGGGCTTGGGTTGTTGTTGAACCAGCCTTCATTATAGTAGACCTGAGGGAGGGCTTGGGTTGTTGAACCAGCCTTCATTATAGTAGACCTGAGGGAGGGCTTGGGTTGTTGTTGAACCAGCCTTCATTATAGTAGACCTGAGGGAGGGCTTGGGTTGTTGTTGAACCAGCCTTCATTATAGTAGACCTGAGGGAGGGCTTGTTGTTGAACCAGCCTTCATTATAGTAGACCTGAGGGAGGGCTTGGGTTGTTGTTGAACCAGCCTTCATTATAGTAGACCTGAGGGAGGGCTTGTTGTTGAACCAGCCTTCATTATAGTAGACCTGAGGGAGGGCTTGGGTTGTTGATGAACCAGCCTTCATTATAGTAGGCCTGAGGGAGGGCTTGGGTTGTTGTTGAACCAGGCTTCATTATAGTAGACCTGAGGGAGGGCTTGGGTTGTTGTTGAACCAGCCTTCATTATAGTAGACCTGAGGGAGGGCTTGTTGTTGAACCAGCCTTCATTATAGTAGACCTGAGGCAGGGCTTGTTGTTGAACCAGCCTTCATTATAGTAGACCTGAGGGAGGGCTTGGGTTGTTGTTGAACCAGCCTTCATTATAGTAGACCTGAGGGAGGGCTTGGGTTGTTGTTCAACCAGCCTTCATTATAGTAGACCTGAGGGAGGGCTTGGGTTGTTGTTGAACCAGCCTTCATTATAGTAGACCTGAGGGAGGGCTTGGGTTGTTGAACCAGCCTTCATTATAGTAGACCTGAGGGAGGGCTTGTTGTTGAACCAGCCTTCATTATAGTAGACCTGAGGGAGGGCTTGGGTTGTTGAACCAGCCTTCATTATAGTAGACCTGAGGGAGGGCTTGGCTTGTTGAACCAGCCTTCATTATAGTAGACCTGAGGGAGGGCTTGTTGTTGAACCAGCCTTCATTATAGTAGGCCTGAGGGAGGGCTTGTTGTTGAACCAGCCTTCATTATAGTAGACCTGAGGGAGGGCTTGTTGTTGAACCAGCCTTCATTTTAGTAGACCTGAGGGAGAGCTTGGGTTGTTGTTGAATCAGCCTTCATTATAGTAGACCTGAGGGAGGGCTTGGGTTGTTGTTGAACCAGCCTTCATTATAGTAGACCTGAGGGAGGGCTTGTTGTTGAACCAGCCTTCATTATAGTAGACCTGAGGGAGGGCTTGGGTTGTTGAACCAGCCTTCATTATAGTAGACCTGAGGGAGGGCTTGGGTTGTTGAACCAGCCTTCATTATAGTAGACCTGAGGGAGGGCTTGGGTTGTTGTTGAACCAGCCTTCATTATAGTAGACCTGAGGGAGGGCTTGGGTTGTTGTTGAACCAGCCTTCATTATAGTAGACCTGAGGGAGGGCTTGGGTTGTTGTTGAACCAGCCTTCATTATAGTAGACCTGAGGGAGGGCTTGGGTTGTTGAACCAGCCTTCATTATAGTAGACCTGAGGGAGGGCTTGGGTTGTTGTTGAACCAGCCTTCATTATAGTAGACCTGAGGGAGGGCTTGGGTTGTTGTTGAACCAGCCTTCATTATAGTAGACCTGAGGGAGGGCTTGTTGTTGAACCAGCCTTCATTATAGTACACCTGAGGGAGGGCTTGGGTTGTTGTTGAACCAGCCTTCATTATAGTAGACCTGAGGGAGGGCTTGGGTTGTTGTTGAACCAGCCTTCATTATAGTAGACCTGAGGGAGGGCTTGGGTTGTTGAACCAGCCTTCATTATAGTAGACCTGAGGGAGGGCTTGGGTTGTTGTTGAACGAGCCTTCATTATAGTAGACCTGAGGGAGGGCTTGGGTTGTTGTTGAACCAGCCTTCATTATAGTAGACCTGAGGGAGGGCTTGGGTTGTTGTTGAACCAGCCTTCATTATAGTAGACCTGAGGGAGGGCTTGTTGTTGAACCAGCCTTCATTATAGTAGACCTGAGGGAGGGCTTGGGTTGTTGTTGAACCAGCCTTCATTATAGTAGACCTGAGGGAGGGCTTGTTGTTGAACCAGCCTTCATTATAGTAGACCTGAGGGAGGGCTTGGGTTGTTGAACCAGCCTTCATTATAGTAGACCTGAGGGAGGGCTTGGCTTGTTGTTGAACCAGCCTTCATTATAGTAGACCTGAGGGAGGGCTTGTTGTTGAACCAGCCTTCATTATAGTAGACCTGAGGGAGGGCTTATTGTTGAACCAGCCTTCATTATAGTAGACCTGAGGGAGGGCTTGGGTTGTTGTTGAACCAGCCTTCATTATAGTAGACCTGAGGGAGGGCTTGGGTTGTTGTTGAACCAGCCTTCATTATAGTAGACCTGAGGGAGGGCTTGGGTTGTTGTTGAACCAGCCTTCATTATAGTAGACCTGAGGGAGGGCTTGTTGTTGAACCAGCCTTCATTATAGTAGACCTGAGGGAGGGCTTGGGTTGTTGTTGAACCAGCCTTCATTATAGTAGACCTGAGGGAGGGCTTGGGTTGTTGAACCAGCCTTCATTATAGTAGACCTGAGGGAGGGCTTGGGTTGTTGTTGAACCAGCCTTCATTATAGTAGACCTGAGGGAGGGCTTGGGTTGTTGTTGAACCAGCCTTCATTATAGTAGACCTGAGGGAGGGCTTGGGTTGTTGAACCAGCCTTCATTATAGTAGACCTGAGGGAGGGCTTGGGTTGTTGAACCAGCCTTCATTATAGTAGACCTGAGGGAGGGCTTGGGTTGTTGTTGAACCAGCCTTCATTATAGTAGACCTGAGGGAGGGCTTGGGTTGTTGAACCAGCCTTCATTATAGTAGACCTGAGGGAGGGCTTGGGTTGTTGAACCAGCCTTCATTATAGTAGACCTGAGGGAGGGCTTGGGTTGTTGAACCAGCCTTCATTATAGTAGACCTGAGGGAGGGCTTGTTGTTGAACCAGCCTTATACTGTAGGTAGGGGTAAAGTGACTAGGCAACAGGATAGATAATAGACAGTAGCAGCAGTATACTGTAGGTAGGGGTAAAGTGACTAGGCAACAGGATAGATAATAGACAGTAGCAGCAGTATACTGTAGGTAGGGGTAAAGTGACTAGGCAACAGGATAGATAATAGACAGTAGCAGCAGTATACTGTAGGTAGGGGTAAAGGGACTAGACAACAGGATAGATAATAGACAGTAGCAGCAGTATACTGTAGGTAGGGGTAAAGTGACTAGACAACAGGATAGATAATAGACAGTAGCAGCAGTATACTGTAGGTAGGGGTAAAGTGACTAGGCAACAGGATAGATAATAGACAGTAGCAGCAGTATACTGTAGGTAGGGGTAAAGTGACTAGGCAACAGGATAGATAATAGACAGTAGCAGCAGTATACTGTAGGTAGGGGTAAAGTGACTAGACAACAGGATAGATAATAGACAGTAGAAGCAGTATACTGTAGGTAGGGGTAAAGTGACTAGACAACAGGATAGATAATAGACAGTAGCAGCAGTATACTGTAGGTAGGGGTAAAGTGACTAGACAACAGGATAGATAATAGACAGTAGCAGCAGTATACTGTAGGTAGGGGTAAAGGGACTAGACAACAGGATAGATAATAGACAGTAGCAGCAGTATACTGTAGGTAGGGGTAAAGTGACTAGACAACAGGATAGATAATAGACAGTAGCAGCAGTATACTGTAGGTAGGGGTAAAGGGACTAGACAACAGGATAGATAATAGACAGTAGCAGCAGTATACTGTAGGTAGGGGTAAAGTGACTAGACAACAGGATAGATAATAGACAGTAGCAGCAGTATACTGTAGGTAGGGGTAAAGTGACTAGACAACAGGATAGATAATAGACAGTAGCAGCCTTATACTGTAGGTAGGGGTAAAGTGACTAGACAACAGGATAGATAATAGACAGTAGCAGCAGTATACTGTAGGTAGGGGTAAAGTGACTAGACAACAGGATAGATAATAGACAGTAGCAGCAGTATACTGTAGGTAGGGGTAAAGTGACTAGACAACAGGATAGATAATAGACAGTAGCAGCAGTATACTGTAGGTAGGGGTAAAGTGACTAGACAACAGGATAGATAATAGACAGTAGCAGCAGTATACTGTAGGTAGGGGTAAAGTGACTAGACAACAGGATAGATAATAGACAGTAGCAGCAGTATACTGTAGGTAGGGGTAAAGGGACTAGACAACAGGATAGATAATAGACAGTAGCAGCAGTATACTGTAGGTAGGGGTAAAGTGACTAGACAACAGGATAGATAATAGACAGTAGCAGCAGTATACTGTAGGTAGGGGTAAAGGGACTAGACAACAGGATAGATAATAGACAGTAGCAGCAGTATACTGTAGGTAGGGGTAAAGGGACTAGACAACAGGATAGATAATAGACAGTAGCAGCAGTATACTGTAGGTAGGGGTAAAGGGACTAGACAACAGGATAGATAATAGACAGTAGCAGCAGTATACTGTAGGTAGGGGTAAAGTGACTAGGCAACAGGATAGATAATAGACAGTAGCAGCAGTATACTGTAGGTAGGGGTAAAGGGACTAGACAACAGGATAGATAATAGAGACAGTAGCAGCAGTATACTGTAGGTAGGGGTAAAGTGACTAGACAACAGGATAGATAATAGACAGTAGCAGCAGTATACTGTAGGTAGGGGTAAAGGGACTAGACAACAGGATAGATAATAGACAGTAGCAGCAGTATACTGTAGGTAGGGGTAAAGGGACTAGACAACAGGATAGATAATAGACAGTAGCAGCAGTATACTGTAGGTAGGGGGTAAAGGGACTAGACAACAGGATAGATAATAGACAGTAGCAGCAGTATACTGTAGGTAGGGGTAAAGGGACTAGACAACAGGATAGATAATAGACAGTAGCAGCAGTATACTGTAGGTAGGGGTAAAGGGACTAGACAACAGGATAGATAATAGACAGTAGCAGCAGTATACTGTAGGTAGGGGTAAAGGGACTAGACAACAGGATAGATAATAGACAGTAGCAGCAGTATACTGTAGGTAGGGGTAAAGGGACTAGACAACAGGATAGATAATAGACAGTAGCAGCAGTATACTGTAGGTAGGGGTAAAGTGACTAGTCAACAGGATAGATAATAGACAGTAGCAGCAGTATACTGTAGGTAGGGGTAAAGTGACTAGACAACAGGATAGATAATAGACAGTAGCAGCAGTATACTGTAGGTAGGGGTAAAGTGACTAGTCAACAGGATAGATAATAGACAGTAGCAGCAGTATACTGTAGGTAGGGGGTAAAGTGACTAGGCAACAGGATAGATAATAGACAGTAGCAGCAGTATACTGTAGGTAGGGGTAAAGTGACTAGGCAACAGGATAGATAATAGACAGTAGCAGCAGTATACTGTAGGTAGGGGTAAAGTGACTAGACAACAGGATAGATAATAGACAGTAGCAGCAGTATACTGTAGGTAGGGGGTAAAGTGACTAGGCAACAGGATAGATAATAGACAGTAGCAGCAGTATACTGTAGGTAGGGGTAAAGTGACTAGACAACAGGATAGATAATAGACAGTAGCAGCAGTATACTGTAGGTAGGGGTAAAGGGACTAGACAACAGGATAGATAATAGACAGTAGCAGCAGTATACTGTAGGTAGGGGTAAAGTGACTAGGCAACAGGATAGATAATAGACAGTAGCAGCAGTATACTGTAGGTAGGGGTAAAGTGACTAGGCAACAGGATAGATAATAGACAGTAGCAGCAGTATACTGTAGGTAGGGGTAAAGTGACTAGGCAACAGTATAGATAATAGACAGTAGCAGCAGTATACTGTAGGTAGGGGTAAAGTGACTAGGCAACAGGATAGATAATAGACAGTAGCAGCAGTATACTGTAGGTAGGGGTAAAGGGACTAGACAACAGGATAGATAATAGACAGTAGCAGCAGTATACTGTAGGTAGGGGTAAAGTGACTAGACAACAGGATAGATAATAGACAGTAGCAGCAGTATACTGTAGGTAGGGGTAAAGTGACTAGACAACAGGATAGATAATAGACAGTAGCAGCAGTATACTGTAGGTAGGGGTAAAGGGACTAGTCAACAGGATAGATAATAGACAGTAGCAGCAGCGTATGTGATGAGTCAAAATAGTTACTGAAAAAAGGGTCAATGCAGATAGTCATCATAGCAATTGGTTAACTATTTAACTAACTATTTATCAGTCTTATTGCTTGGGGTTAGAAACTGTTCAGGTTCCAGTTGGTTCCAGACGTGGTGCATCGGTACTTCACGGTAGCAGAGAGAACAGCCTATGACTTGGGTGACTGGAGTCTGACAATTGTTAGGGCCTTCCTCTGACACCGCCTGGTATAGAGGTCCTGGATGGCAGGGAGTTTGACCCCAGTGATGTACTGGGCCGTACGCACTACCCTTTGTAGTGCCTTGCGGTCGGAGGCCAAGCAGTTGCCATACCAAGCAGCCAGTCAAGATGCTCACAATGATTTAGCTGTATAACTTTTTGAGGATCTGAGGACCCATGCCAAATCTTTTCAGTCTCCTGAGGGGGAATAGGCGTTGTCGTGCCCTCTTCACGACTGTCTTGGTGTGTTTGGACCATGATAGTTTGTTGGTGATGTGGACACCAAGGAACTAGAAGATCTCAACCCGCTCCACTACAGCCCCATCGACGTGAATGGGGGCGTGCTCAGCCCTCCGTTTCCTATAGTTCACGATTAAATCCTTTGTCTTGCTGACATTGAGGGAGAAGTTGTTGTCCTGGCACCACACAGCCAGGTCTCTGACCTCCTCCCTATAGGCTGTCTCATCGTTGTCGGTGATCAGGCCTACCACCGTCGTGTCGTCGGCAAACTTAATGATGGTGTTGGAGTCGTGCGCGGACATGCAGTCATGGGTGAACAGGGAGTACTGGAGGGAACTGAGCACGCACCCCTGAGGGCCCCCGTGTTGAGGATCAGCGTGGCAGACGTGTTGTTGCCTACCCTTACCACCTGGGGGCGGCCCGTCAGGAAGTCCAGGATCCAGTTGCAGAGGGAGGTGTTCAGTCCCAGGGTCCTTAGCTTAGTGATGAACAGCATTGTCATGTAGGTGTTCCTTTTGTCCAAGTAGGAGAGTGCAGTGTGGAGTGCAATAGAGATTGCGTCATCTCTGTGTGTGTGTGTGTGTGGCTGGTGGTCATAAAATTTTGTCAACCGGTAACTGTCATGCATATAACTGCTGGAAAGGGGATACCTAGTCAGTTGCACAACTGAATGCATTCAACTGAAATGTGTCTTCCACATTTAACCCAACCCCTCTCAATCAGAGAGGTGCGGGGGGCCTTAATCCACATCTTAGGCGCCCGGGGAACAGAACTGTTGTTGTTGGGGTTAACTGCCTTTCTCAAGGGTAGAACAGCAGATTTTCAGTTACTGGCCCAACGCTCTTAACCGCTAGGCTACCTGCCGCCCATACCAGGCGGTGATGCAGCACGCTCTTAACCGCTAGGCTACCTGCCGCCCATACCAAGCGGTGATGCAGCACGCTCTTAACCGCTAGGCTACCTGCCGCCCATACCAAGCGGTGATGCAGCACGCTCTTAACCGCTAGGCTACCTGCCGCCCATACCAAGCGGTGATGCAGCACGCTCTTAACCGCTAGGCTACCTGCCGCCCATACCAAGCGGTGATGCAGCACGCTCTTAACCGCTAGGCTACCTGCCGCCCATACCAGGCGGTGATGCAGCACGCTCTTAACCGCTAGGCTACCTGCCGCCCATACCAAGCGGTGATGCAGCACGCTCTTAACCGCTAGGCTACCTGCCGCCCATACCAAGCGGTGATGCAGCACGCTCTTAACCGCTAGGCTACCTGCCGCCCATACCAAGCGGTGATGCAGCACGCTCTTAACCGCTAGGCTACCTGCCGCCCATACCAGGCGGTGATGCAGCACGCTCTTAACCGCTAGGCTACCTGCCGCCCATACCAGGCGGTGATGCAGCACGCTCTTAACCGCTAGGCTACCTGCCGCCCATACCAAGCGGTGATGCAGCACGCTCTTAACCGCTAGGCTACCTGCCGCCCATACCAGGCGGTGATGCAGCACGCTCTTAACCGCTAGGCTACCTGCCGCCCATACCAAGCGGTGATGCAGCACGCTCTTAACCGCTAGGCTACCTGCCGCCCATACCAGGCGGTGATGCAGCACGCTCTTAACCGCTAGGCTACCTGCCGCCCATACCAAGCGGTGATGCAGCACGCTCTTAACCGCTAGGCTACCTGCCGCCCATACCAAGCGGTGATGCAGCACGCTCTTAACCGCTAGGCTACCTGCCGCCCATACCAGGCGGTGATGCAGCACGCTCTTAACCGCTAGGCTACCTGCCGCCCATACCAAGCGGTGATGCAGCACGCTCTTAACCGCTAGGCTACCTGCCGCCCATACCAAGCGGTGATGCAGCACGCTCTTAACCGCTAGGCTACCTGCCGCCCATACCAAGCGGTGATGCAGCACGCTCTTAACCGCTAGGCTACCTGCCGCCCATACCAGGCGGTGATGCAGCACGCTCTTAACCGCTAGGCTACCTGCCGCCCATACCAAGCGGTGATGCAGCACGCTCTTAACTGCTAGACTACCTGCCGCCCATACCAGGCGGTGATGCAGCACGCTCTTAACCGCTAGGCTACCTGCCGCCCATACCAAGCGGTGATGCAGCACGCTCTTAACCGCTAGGCTACCTGCCGCCCATACCAGGCGGTGATGCAGCACGCTCTTAACCGCTAGGCTACCTGCCGCCCATACCAAGCGGTGATGCAGCACGCTCTTAACCGCTAGGCTACCTGCCACCCATACCAGGCGGTGATGCAGCACGCTCTTAACCGTTAGGCTACCTGCCGCCCATACCAAGCGGTGATGCAGCACGCTCTTAACCGCTAGGCTACCTGCCGCCCATACCAAGCGGTGATGCAGCACGCTCTTAACCGCTAGGCTACCTGCCGCCCATACCAGGCGGTGATGCAGCACGCTCTTAACCGCTAGGCTACCTCCCGCCCATACCAATATGTGATGCAGCACGCTCTTAACCGCTAGGCTACCTGCCGCCCATACCAAGCGGTGATGCAGCACGCTCTTAACCGCTAGGCTACCTGCCGCCCATACCAGGCGGTGATGCAGCACGCTCTTAACCGCTAGGCTACCTGCCGCCCATACCAAGCGGTGATGCAGCACGCTCTTAACCGCTAGGCTACCTGCCGCCCATACCAAGCGGTGATGCAGCACGCTCTTAACCGCTAGGCTACCTGCCGCCCATACCAGGCGGTGATGCAGCACGCTCTTAACCGCTAGGCTACCTGCCGCCCATACCAAGCGGTGATGCAGCACGCTCTTAACCGCTAGGCTACCTGCCGCCCATACCAAGCGGTGATGCAGCACGCTCTTAACCGCTAGGCTACCTGCCGCCCATACCAAGCGGTGATGCAGCACGCTCTTAACCGCTAGGCTACCTGCCGCCCATACCAAGCGGTGATGCAGCACGCTCTTAACCGCTAGGCTACCTGCCGCCCATACCAGGCGGTGATGCAGCACGCTCTTAACCGCTAGGCTACCTGCCGCCCATACCAAGCGGTGATGCAGCACGCTCTTAACCGCTAGGCTACCTGCCGCCCATACCAGGCGGTGATGCAGCACGCTCTTAACCGCTAGGCTACCTGCCGCCCATACCAGGCGGTGATGCAGCACGCTCTTAACCGCTAGGCTACCTGCCGCCCATACCAAGCGGTGATGCAGCACGCTCTTAACCGCTAGGCTACCTGCCGCCCATACCAAGCGGTGATGCAGCACGCTCTTAACCGCTAGGCTACCTGCCGCCCATACCAGGCGGTGATGCAGCACGCTCTTAACCGCTAGGCTACCTGCCGCCCATACCAAGCGGTGATGCAGCACGCTCTTAACCGCTAGGCTACCTGCCGCCCATACCAGGCGGTGATGCAGCACGCTCTTAACCGCTAGGCTACCTGCCGCCCATACCAAGCGGTGATGCAGCACGCTCTTAACCGCTAGGCTACCTGCCGCCCATACCAAGCGGTGATGCAGCACGCTCTAACCGCTAGGCTACCTGCCGCCCATACCAGGCGGTGATGCAGCACGCTCTTAACCGCTAGGCTACCTGCCGCCCATACCAAGCGGTGATGCAGCACGCTCTTAACCGCTAGGCTACCTGCCGCCCATACCAGGCGGTGATGCAGCACGCTCTTAACCGCTAGGCTACCTGCCGCCCATACCAGGCGGTGATGCAGCACGCTCTTAACCGCTAGGCTACCTGCCGCCCATACCAGGCGGTGATGCAGCACGCTCTTAACCGCTAGGCTACCTGCCGCCCATACCAAGCGGTGATGCAGCACGCTCTTAACCGCTAGGCTACCTGCCGCCCATACCAAGCGGTGATGCAGCACGCTCTTAACCGCTAGGCTACCTGCCGCCCATACCAAGCGGTGATGCAGCACGCTCTTAACCGCTAGGCTACCTGCCGCCCATACCAGGCGGTGATGCAGCACGCTCTTAACCGCTAGGCTACCTGCCGCCCATACCAAGCGGTGATGCAGCACGCTCTTAACCGCTAGGCTACCTGCCGCCCATACCAGGCGGTGATGCAGCACGCTCTTAACCGCTAGGCTACCTGCCGCCCATACCAAGCGGTGATGCAGCACGCTCTTAACCGCTAGGCTACCTGCCGCCCATACCAAGCGGTGATGCAGCACGCTCTTAACCGCTAGGCTACCTGCCGCCCATACCAGGCGGTGATGCAGCACGCTCTTAACCGCTAGGCTACCTGCCGCCCATACCAAGCGGTGATGCAGCACGCTCTTAACCGCTAGGCTACCTGCCGCCCATACCAAGCGGTGATGCAGCACGCTCTTAACCGCTAGGCTACCTGCCGCCCATACCAGGCGGTGATGCAGCACGCTCTTAACCGCTAGGCTACCTGCCGCCCATACCAAGCGGTGATGCAGCCAGTCAAGATGCTCTCAATGGTGCTCTATTCAGCCTCCTGAGGGGAAAGAGGCGTTGTCGTGTCTCGATGTGAATGATGCTCTGTAGCACCACACGGCCAGGTCTGACCAGGTCTCTGTGGCACCACTCCTCCAGGTCTGACCAGGTCTCTGTGGCACCACTCCTCCAGGTCTGACCAGGTCTCTGTGGCACCACTCCTCCAGGTCTGACCAGGTCTCTGTGGTACCGCTCCTACAGGTCTGACCAGGTCTCTGTGGCACCACTCCTCCAGGTCTGATCAGGTCTCTGTGGCACCACTCCTCCAGGTCTGACCAGGTCTCTGTGGCACCAGTCCTCCAGGTCTGACCAGGTCTCTGTGGCACCACTCCTCCAGGTCTGACCAGGTCTCTGTGGCACCACTCCTCCAGGTCTGACCAGGTCTCTGTGGCACCACTCCTCCAGGTCTGACCAGGTCTCTGTGGCACCACTCCTCCAGGTCTGAACAGGTCTCTGTAGCACCACTCCTCCAGGTCTGACCAGGTCTCTGTGGCACCACTCCTCCAGGTCTGACCAGGTCTCTGTGGCACCAGTCCTCCAGGTCTGACCAGGTCTCTGTGGCACCAGTCCTCCAGGTCTGACCAGGTCTCTGTGGCACCACTCCTCCAGGTCTGACCAGGTCTCTGTGGCACCAGTCCTCCAGGTCTGACCAGGTCTCTGTGGCACCAGTCCTCCAGGTCTGACCAGGTCTCTGTGGCACCAGTCCTCCAGGTCTGACCAGGTCTCTGTGGCACCACTCCTCCAGGTCTGACCAGGTCTCTGTGGCACCACTCCTCCAGGTCTGACCAGGTCTCTGTGGCACCAGTCCTCCAGGTCTGACCAGGTCTCTGTGGCACCAGTCCTCCAGGTCTCTGTGGCACCAGTCCTCCAGGTCTGACCATGTCTCTGTGGCACCACTCCTCCAGGTCTGACCAGGTCTCTGTGGCACCACTCCTCCAGGTCTGACCAGGTCTCTGTGGCACCACTCCTCCAGGTCTGACCAGGTCTCTGTGGCACCACTCCTCCAGGTCTGACCAGGTCTCTGTGGCACCACTCCTCCAGGTCTGACCAGGTCTCTGTGGCACCACTCCTCCAGGTCTGACCAGGTCTCTGTGGCACCACTCCTCCAGGTCTGACCAGGTCTCTGTGGCACCACTCCTCCAGGTCTGACCAGGTCTCTGTGGCACCACTCCTCCAGGTCTGACCAGGTCTCTGTGGCACCACTCCTCCAGGTCTGACCAGGTCTCTGTGGCACCACTCCTCCAGGTCTGACCAGGTCTCTGTGGCACCACTCCTCCAGGTCTGACCAGGTCTCTGTGGCACCACTCCTCCAGGTCTGACCAGGTCTCTGTGGCACCACTCCTCCAGGTCTGACCAGGTCTCTGTGGCACCACTCCTCCAGGTCTGACCAGGTCTCTGTGGCACCACTCCTCCAGGTCTGACCAGGTCTCTGTGGCACCAGTCCTCCAGGTCTGACCAGGTCTCTGTGGCACCACTCCTCCAGGTCTGACCAGGTCTCTGTGGCACCACTCCTCCAGGTCTGACCAGGTCTCTGTGGCACCACTCCTCCAGGTCTGACCAGGTCTCTGTGGCACCACTCCTCCAGGTCTGACCAGGTCTCTGTGGCACCAGTCCTCCAGGTCTGACCAGGTCTCTGTGGCACCACTCCTCCAGGTCTGACCAGGTCTCTGTGGCACCACTCCTCCAGGTCTGACCAGGTCTCTGTGGCACCACTCCTCCAGGTCTGACCAGGTCTCTGTGGCACCACTCCTCCAGGTCTGACCAGGTCTCTGTGGCACCACTCCTCCAGGTCTGACCAGGTCTCTGTGGCACCACTCCTCCAGGTCTGACCAGGTCTCTGTGGCACCACTCCTCCAGGTCTGACCAGGTCTCTGTGGCACCACTCCTCCAGGTCTGACCAGGTCTCTGTGGCACCACTCCTCCAGGTCTGACCAGGTCTCTGTGGCACCACTCCTCCAGGTCTGACCAGGTCTCTGTGGCACCACTCCTCCAGGTCTGACCAGGTCTCTGTGGCACCACTCCTCCAGGTCTGACCAGGTCTCTGTGGCACCACTCCTCCAGGTCTGACCAGGTCTCTGTGGCACCAGTCCTCCAGGTCTGACCAGGTCTCTGTGGCACCACTCCTCCAGGTCTGACCAGGTCTCTGTGGCACCACTCCTCCAGGTCTGACCAGGTCTCTGTGGCACCAGTCCTCCAGGTCTGACCAGGTCTCTGTGGCACCACTCCTCCAGGTCTGACCAGGTCTCTGTGGCACCAGTCCTCCAGGTCTGACCAGGTCTCTGTGGCACCAGTCCTCCAGGTCTGACCAGGTCTCTGTGGCACCAGTCCTCCAGGTCTGACCAGGTCTCTGTGGCACCACTCCTCCAGGTCTGACCAGGTCTCTGTGGCACCACTCCTCCAGGTCTGACCAGGTCTCTGTGGCACCACTCCTCCAGGTCTGACCAGGTCTCTGTGGCACCACTCCTCCAGGTCTGACCAGGTCTCTGTGGCACCACTCCTCCAGGTCTGACCAGGTCTCTGTGGCACCACTCCTCCAGGTCTGACCAGGTCTCTGTGGCACCACTCCTCCAGGTCTGACCAGGTCTCTGTGGCACCACTCCTCCAGGTCTGACCAGGTCTCTGTGGCACCACTCCTCCAGGTCTGACCAGGTCTCTGTGGCACCACTCCTCCAGGTCTGACCAGGTCTCTGTGGCACCACTCCTCCAGGTCTGACCAGGTCTCTGTGGCACCACTCCTCCAGGTCTGACCAGGTCTCTGTGGCACCACTCCTCCAGGTCTGACCAGGTCTCTGTGGCACCACTCCTCCAGGTCTGACCAGGTCTCTGTGGCACCAGTCCTCCAGGTCTGACCAGGTCTCTGTGGCACCACTCCTCCAGGTCTGACCAGGTCTCTGTGGCACCACTCCTCCAGGTCTGACCAGGTCTCTGTGGCACCACTCCTCCAGGTCTGACCAGGTCTCTGTGGCACCACTCCTCCAGGTCTGACCAGGTCTCTGTGGCACCACTCCTCCAGGTCTGACCAGGTCTCTGTGGCACCACTCCTCCAGGTCTGACCAGGTCTCTGTGGCACCAGTCCTCCAGGTCTGACCAGGTCTCTGTGGCACCAGTCCTCCAGGTCTGACCAGGTCTCTGTGGCACCAGTCCTCCAGGTCTGACCAGGTCTCTGTGGCACCAGTCCTCCAGGTCTGACCAGGTCTCTGTGGCACCACTCCTCCAGGTCTGACCAGGTCTCTGTGGCACCACTCCTCCAGGTCTGACCAGGTCTCTGTGGCACCAGTCCTCCAGGTCTGACCAGGTCTCTGTGGCACCACTCCTCCAGGTCTGACCAGGTCTCTGTGGCACCACTCCTCCAGGTCTGACCAGGTCTCTGTGGCACCACTCCTCCAGGTCTGACCAGGTCTCTGTGGCACCACTCCTCCAGGTCTGACCAGGTCTCTGTGGCACCACTCCTCCAGGTCTGACCAGGTCTCTGTGGCACCACTCCTCCAGGTCTGACCAGGTCTCTGTGGCACCACTCCTCCAGGTCTGACCAGGTCTCTGTGGCACCAGTCCTCCAGGTCTGACCAGGTCTCTGTGGCACCAGTCCTCCAGGTCTGACCAGGTCTCTGTGGCACCACTCCTCCAGGTCTGACCAGGTCTCTGTGGCACCACTCCTCCAGGTCACGATCAGCTCCTTTTCTTGCCGACTCCTTTCTACCAAAATGACTGTTTCTCTGTGGCCCCTCCAACCCTTGTCTTTAGTTGTTGTCTAATGAAGCACCTACCCAATGTTATCATGTTACTGAATGTTTCCTGAGTATTTTCAGATTTCGTTATCAACAAATGCTGTGAAACAGTAAATGTCAAATGAACATAAAAACAATAGTTATCCCACTAGTGTAAAGGGTTAAAGTTAATTTTTCTGCAATTCTACATATTTTGCCATGAGATATACCTTGTTCTTATGCTATCTGAGTGACTAAATCAATGGGAGCCCCATGCCATGACATTTTTGGAATTTGAGATTCTCCCTGACTGGAGTAGCGGCCATGATGTAGCGGAGGCGGCCCGCCGCTGCTAAATGAATAAAGGGGAAACACTGGTTTATATGAATATGGGTGTGGTCTGTCTGAATGTGGGTGTGGTGTATATGGTTGTGGGGGTGGTTTGTCTTTACGTGGGTGTGGATTGTTGAATTGTGGGTGTAGTCTATCTGCCTGTTGATGTGGTTATTTGAATGTGGGTGTGGTCTATCTGATTGTGGGTGGGGTCTGTCTGAATGTGGGTGTGGTCTATCTGATTGTGGGTGTGGTTTCTAACAGGGCCGATCTGATGTCCGCTAAGGAGGTTCTCAGTGGGAATGGTGAGTATTGGAATGTTCTATACTGGGATATAGTTCTACTGTACGGTGGCTCTGCTGGGACAAACATCCCCTGCATTCCTTATAACAGTATGGTGCAGATCGCTGAAGACTAACTTGGTGTGTCTGTGTGTGTGTGTGTTAGATGAGGTGATTGGACAGGTGATGAGCATTATGAAGAGCCAATCAGTCCCCTACACTGCCATCTACACTGCAATGAGACCCTCACGGGTAAGTGTGTTTACGTGCGTGTTAGAGCCGGGACTATACCAGTATCGTGCAATGAGACCCTCACGGGTAAGTGTGTTTACGTGCGTGTTAGAGCCGGGACTATACCAGTATCGTGCAATGAGACCCTCACGGGTAAGTGTGTTTACGTGCGTGTTAGAGCCGGGACCAGTACCGCGATACTTAGTATAGTGGCAAGGAAACAAAGCACAAAGTGGATTGAACTTCTTTAGGAAAACAGCCCTCATGTTGGAAACAAACATCATAATGTTGTCATCCAAACTCACATTTATTTATACTGAACAAAAATATAAACGCTACATTTAAAGTGTTGGTCCCATGTTTCATGAGCTGAAAGTTTCCATACGCACAAAAAGCTTATTTCTCTCAAATGACATCCCTGTTAGTGAGCATTTAGCTTTTGCTTCTATAGGCTATGCAATTGTGTGATAAAAAGAGGAGGATCCCATCAGCTTTCTATAGGCTAGGCCTACTATATTTATTTCCCAACTTTCCTAATATTAAGCACATTGCTTCTCTTTACAACAGGAGTATAGCCTTCCTGGCTGGCATGAAAATGAACCACGGGAAAAGCTCCTCCATTCGCTATTTAAGTGCATAGATGACATGTATTTTTTCTGCTGCCCCTGTTTCAAGACAGGTGCATGATAATGGTCCATTCTAAACCAAAACAAATGTCACACATATATTATTTAGTAAATGTAAAGACAAAATTAAATCAAAAATAGTCTAATGGGTGAATAATAATAATAGTAATAATAATAATAATAGTAATAATAATAATAGTAATAATAATAATAAATGTAAAGACAAAATCAATAATAGTCTGTTCAGGAATGGCTGAAAAACCTTATAGCACTGGGCTACAGGAATCAGAATGGCAGAATGGCAGAATGGCTGAATGGCTGAATGGCTGAATGGCTGTAACAAGCCTACATACAGAGTGGAATTCCCTGATACAACAGTCAAAATGCCTAATATAAGGTCTACAATCCGTGCTATATAGTCCCCTGTAGCTCAGTTGGTAGAGCGTGGCGCTTGCAACGCCAGGGTTGTGGGTTCGTTTCCCACGGGGGGCCAGTATGAAAATGTATGCACTCACTAACTGTAAGTGGCTCTGGATAAGAGCGTCTGATAAATGACTAAAATTTTAAATTTTATCCATTATACCTCCTCCACCAAACTTTACAGTTGGCACCATGCATTCTGGCAGGTAGCGTTCACCTGGTATCCGCCAAACCTAGATTTGTCCGTTGTACTGCCAGATGGTGAAGCGTGATTCATCACTCCAGAGAACACGTTTCCACTGCTCCAGAGTCCAATGGTGGCAAGCTTTACATCACTCCAGCCGACGCTTGGCATTGTGCATGGTGATCTTAGGCTTGTGTGTGGCTGCTCGGCCATGGAAACCCATTTCATGAAGCTCCCAACGAACAGTTATTGTGCTGACGTTGCTTCCAGAGGCAGTTTGGAACACGTGGTGAATGTTGCAACCGAGGACAGACAATTTTTACACGCTTCAGCACTCGGCGGTCCCATTCTGTGAGATTGTGTGGCCTACCACTTCGCAGCTGAGCCGTTGTTGCTCCTAGACGTTTCCACTTCACAATAACAGCACTTACAGTTGACTATAGCAGGGCTGAAATTTGACGAACTGACTTGTTGGAAAGGTGGCATCCTATGAAGGTGCCATGTTGAAAGCCACTGAGCTCTTCAGTAAGCCCATTCTACTGCAAATGTTTGTCTATGGAGATTGCATGGCTGTGTGCTAGATGTTATACACCTGTCAGCAACGGGTGTGGCTGAAATAGCTGAATCCACTAATTTGAAGGGGTGTCTACATACTTTTGTATACGTATGTACAGTGGGGAGAACAAGTATTTGATACACTGCCGATTTTGCAGGTTTTCCTACTTACAAAGCATGTAGATGTCTGTCATTTTTTATCATAGGTACACTTCAACTGTGAGAGACGGAATCTAAAACAAAAATCCAGAAAATCACATTGTATGATTTAAGTAATTAATTTGCATTTTATTGCATGACATAAGTATTTGATCACCTACCAACCAGTAAGAAATTCCGGCTCTCACAGACCTGTTAGTTTTTCTTTAAGAAGCCCTCCTGTTCTCCACTCATTACCTGTATTAACTGCACCTGTTTGAAATCGTTACCTGTATGAAAGACACCTGTCCACACACTCAATCAAACAGACTCCAATCTCTCCACAATGGCCAAGACCAGAGAGCTGTGTAAGGACATCAGGGATAAAATTGTAGACCTGCACAAGGCTGGGATGGGCTACAGGACAATAGGCAAGCAGCTTGGTGAGAAGGCAACAACTGTTGGCGCAATTATTAGAAAATGGAAGAAGTTCAAGATGACGGTCAATCACCCTCGGTCTGGGGCTCCATGCAAGATCTCACCTTGTGGGGAATCAATGATCATGAGGAAGGTGAGGGATCAGCCCAGAACTACACGGCAGGACCTGGTCAATGACCTGAAGAGAGCTGGGACCACAGTCTCAAAGAAAACCATTAGTAACACACTACGCCATCATGGATTAAAATCCTGCAGCGCACGCAAGGTCCCCCTGCTCAAGCCAGTGCATGTCCAGGCCCGTCTGAAGTTTGCCAATGACCATCTGGATGATCCAGAGGAGGAATGGTAGAAGGTCATGTGGTCTGATGAGACAAAAATAGAGCTTTTTGGTCTAAACTCCACTCGCCGTGTTTGGAGGAAGAAGAAGGATGAGTACAACCCCAAGAACACCATCCCAACCGTGAAGCATGGAGGTGGAAACCTCATTCTTTGGGGATGCTTTTCTGCAAAGGGGACAGGACGACTGCACCGTATTGAGGGGAGGATGGATGGGGCCATGTATCGCGAGATCTTGGCCAACAACCTCCTTCCCTCAGTAAGAGCATTGAAGATGGGTCTTGGCTGGGTCTTCCAGCATGACAACGACCCGACACACACAGCCAGGGCAACTAAGGAGTGGCTCCGTAAGAAGCATCTCAAGGTCCTGGAGTGGCCTAGCCAGTCTCCAGACCTGAACCCAATAGAAAATCTTTGGAGGGAGCTGAAAGTCCGTATTGCCCAGCGACAGCCCCGAAACCTGAAGGATCTGGAGAAGGTCTGTATGGAGGAGTGGGCCAAAATCCCTGCTGCAGTGTGTGCAAACCTGGTCAAGACCTACAGGGAAACGTATGATCTCTGTAATTGCAAACAAAGGTTTCTGTACCAAATATTAAGTTCTGCTTTTCTGATGTATCAAATACTTATGTCATGCAATAGAATTACTTAGAAATCATGCAATGTGATTTTCTGGATTTTTGTTTTAGATTCCGTCTCTCACAGTTGAAGTGTACCTATGATACAAATTACAGACCTCTACATGCTTTCTAAGTAGGAAAACCTGCAAAACCTGCAGTGTATCAAATACTTGTTCTCCCCACTGTATGTACAGTGCATTCGGTAAGTATTCAGACCACTTCTCTTTTTCCACATTTTGTTACATTACAGCCTTATTCTAAAATTGATTAAATCCTGCTTGGAGTTTGCCAGAAAGCACCTAAAGGACTCTCAGACCATGAGAAACAAGATTCTCTGGTCTGATGAAACCAAGATTTAACTCTTTGGCCTGAATGCCAAGCGTCACATCTGGAGGAAGCCTGGCACCATCCCTACGGTGAAGCATGGTGGTGGCAGCATCATGCTGTGGGGATGTTTTTCAGCGGCAGGGACTGGGAGACTAGTCCGGATCGAGGGAATGATGAACGGAGCAAAGTACAGAGAGATCCTTGATGAAAACCTCCTCCAGAGCACTCAGGACCTCGGACTGGAGCGAACGTTCACCTTCCAACAGGACAACGACCCTAAGCA
>NC_059215.1:16260018-16287518 GCF_020615455.1 Coregonus clupeaformis | reverse complement strand
AGGGAATGAGGGATGAGGGAAGGGAATGAGGGATGAGGGAAGGGAATAAGGGATGCGGGAAGGGAATGAGGGATGAGGGAAGGGAATGAGGGATGAGGGAAGGGAATGAGGGATGAGGGATGAGGGAAGGGGATGAGGGATAAGGGAAGGGGATGAGGGAAGGGGATGAGGGATGAGGGAAGGGAATGAGGGATGAGGGAATGAGGGATGAGGGAAGGGGATGAGGGATGAGGGAAGGGAAGGAGGGATGAGGGAAGGGGATGAGGGATGAGGGAAGGGAATAAGGGATGAGGGAAGGGAATGAGGGATGAGGGAAGGGAATGAGGGATGAGGGAAGGGGATGAGGGATGAGGGAAGGGAATGAGGGATGAGGGAAGGGAATGAGGGATGAGGGAAGGGAATGAGGGATGAGGGAAGGGAATGAGGGATGAGGGAAGGGAATAAGGGATGAGGGAAGGGAATAAGGGATGCGGGAAGGGAATGAGGGATGAGGGAAGGGAATGAGGGATGAGGGAAGGGAATGAGGGATGAGGGATGAGGGAAGGGGATGAGGGAAGGGGATGAGGGAAGGGAAGGAGGGATGAGGGAAGGGGATGAGGGATGAGGGAAGGGAATAAGGGATGAGGGAAGGGAATGAGGGATGAGGGAAGGGAATAAGGGATGAGGGAAGGGAATGAGGGATGAGGGAAGGGGATGAGGGATAAGGGAAGGGGATGAGGGATGAGGGAAGGGAATAAGGGATGAGGGAAGGGAATGAGGGATGAGGGAAGGGGATGAGGGATGAGGGATGAGGGAAGGGAATGAGGGATGAGGGAAGGGGATGAGGGATGAGGGAAGGGAGGAGGGAAGGGAATGAGGGAAGGGAATAAGGGATGAGGGAAGGGAGGAGTGTCTGTTATCTTACTGTAAAGATTGTAAATGATCATGTTTAGTGAACAGCCCATGTTGTTGTACTGTACATTAACAAACACTATATATCAACTATATGACGTGTTATTTATTAGTCAAACGTGTTTGACCTTGTGATTGTGGCTTTATAGCAGCCTAGGTTAGTAGTGTACTGGTCAACCAGGGCTCTTCTGAAATGGTCTATTCCCTATATAGTGCACTACTTTAGACCAGAGCCCTATGGCACCCTATTCCCTATATAGTGCACTACTTTAGACCAGAGCCCTATGGCCCCCTATTCCCTATATAGTCCACTACTTTAGACCAGAGCCCTATGGCACCCTATTCCCTATATAGTGCACTACTTTAGACCAGAGCCCTATGGCACCCTATTCCCTAGATAGTGCACTACTTTAGACCAGAGCCCTATGGCACCCTATTCCCTATATAGTCCACTACTTTAGACCAGAGCCCTATGGCACCCTATTCCCTAGATAGTGCACTACTTTAGACCAGAGCCCTATGGAACCCTATTCCCTATATAGTGCACTACTTTAGACCAGAGCCCTATGGCACCCTATTCCCTATATAGTGCACTACTTTAGACCAGAGCCCTATGACACCCTATTCCCTATATAGTGCACTACTTTAGACCAGAGCCCTATGGCACCCTATTCCCTATATAGTGCACTACTTTAGACCAGAGCCCTATGGCACCCTATTCCCTATATAGTGCACTACTTTAGACCAGAGCCCTATGACACCCTATTCCCTATATAGTGCACTACTTTAGACCAGAGCCCTATGGCACCCTATTCCCTATATAGTGCACTACTTTAGACCAGAGCCCTATGACACCCTATTCCCTATGTAGTGCACTACTTTAGACCAGAGCGTTATGGCCCCTTTGCAGACTAGGTTCCACCAGGGCTGCTGATGGGTGCTGTGCAGACTAGGTTCCACCAGGGCTGCTGATGGGTGCTGTGCAGACTAGGTTCCACCAGGGCTGCTGATGGGTGCTGTGCAGACTAGGTTCCACCAGGGCTGCTGATGGGTGCTGTGCAGACTAGGTTCCACCAGGGCTGCTGATGGGTGCTGTGCAGACTAGGTTCCACCAGGGCTGCTGATGGGTGCTGTGCAGACTAGGTTCCACCAGGGCTGCTGATGGGTGCTGTGCAGACTAGGTTCCACCAGGGCTGCTGATGGGTGCTGTGCAGACTAGGTTCCACCAGGGCTGCTGATGGGTGCTGTGCAATGGGGAGTTAACAGGGACTACATGGACACAGTTACCATAGTTACATCAATACATAAATGTTACTGTGAGCTTTACAATGTGACTATTAACAGTTAAATGTTACTGTGAGCTTTACAATGTGACTATTAACAGTTAAATGTTACTGTGAGCTTTACAATGTGACTATTAACAGTTAAATGTTACTGTGAGCTTTACAATGTGACTATTAACAGTTAAATGTTACTGTGAGCTTTACAATGTGACTATTAACAGTTAAATGTTACTGTGAGGAAGGTTGAGGCACCCATGGATCTGGTCAGAATGTTCTGGACACCTTGACCAGACAGTCAGGTATTAGAGGTCAGAGGTCAGGGGGGTAATGACCAGAAGGTTAGATGACCAGGGGGGTAATGACCAGGGGGGTAATGACCAGGGGGGTAATGACCAGGGGGGTAATGACCAGAAGGTTAGATGACCAGGGGGTAATGACCAGGGGGTAATGACCAGGGGGGTAATGACCAGGGGGGTAATGACCAGAAGGTTAGATGACCAGGGGGGGTAATGACCAGGGGGGTAATGACCAGGGGGGTAATGACCAGAAGGTTAGATGACCAGGGGGGGTAATGACCAGGGGGGTAATGACCAGGGGGGTAATGACCAGGGGGGTAATGACCAGAAGGTTAGATGACCCTTGGTGTTTACTGTGAACAAGGAGAGGTGTTTCTGTTATTGATTAAAGTTGTTCTGTGGTTTATATAAGTTGTTGTGTGTTACTGATGATTATGTTGAGTTGACTTCCTGTTGTACTGATGAGGCTGTTGTCTGGTCCTCCTCTACAGTCATTGTATCATTCATATAGGATTAATATATTATAACATCAATATGTCTCCGGTGTTGTGGTGCTGTGATTAACCCCAATAAAGCCTTGATGGACAACGTTAATAAAGTCTCTGGACATTAGTGTGTGAGACAGAATACTGTGTGTGTGTGTGTCGTGTGTGTGTGTGTGTGTGTGTGTGTGTGTGTGTGTGTGTGTGTGTGTGTGTGTGTGTGTGCAGTAGACATGTTCAGTACTATAAAATAGACCAATAGACCCAATAGACCCAATAGACCCAATAGACCCCATAGACCAATAGACCCAATAGACCCAATAGACCCAATAGACCAATAGACCCAATAGACCCAATAGACCCAATAGACCCAATAGACCCCATAGACCAATAGACCCCATAGACCAATAGACCCAATAGACCCAATAGACCCCATAGACCAATAGACCCAATAGACCAATAGACCCAATAGACCCAATAGACCCTATAGACCCAATAGACCCAATAGACCAATAGACCCAATAGACCCAATAGACCCAATAGACCCAATAGACCAATAGACCCAATAGACCCAATAGACCCAATAGACCCATAGACCAATAGACCAATAGACCAATAGACCAATAGACCCAATAGACCCAATAGACCCAATAGACCCAATAGACCAATAGACCCCAATAGACCCAATAGACCCAATAGACCCAATAGACCCAATAGACCCAATAGACCCAATAGACCCAATAGACCCAATAGACCCAATAGACCAATAGACCCCAATAGACCCAATAGACCAATAGACCCAATAGACCCAATAGACCAATAGACCCCAATAGACCAATAGACCCCAATAGACCCAATAGACCCAATAGACCCCATAGACCCCATAGACCAATAGACCAATAGACCCAATAGACCCAATAGACCCCATAGACCCCATAGACCAATAGACCAATAGACCCAATAGACCCAATAGACCCCAATAGACCCAATAGACCAATAGACCCCAATAGACCCCAATAGACCCAATAGACCAATAGACACCCCAGATGACCTCCCAGCCTGGTCTTGGGTCCTTTGTCTGCTCTCCCCAGGGCCTGGTCTTGGGTCCTTTGTCTGCTCTCCCCAGGGCATCTGAACTGATTCTCCCCAGGGCATCTGAACTGATTCCAGCGGCTGACCCAAAACATCGCCGGCGGAGGAGAGGCACTCGGAGCGGCCTGCTGGTTCGACTTAGGAGGCGCGCACACCACCCACCGCTTCCAAGTATACTACTCGCTAATGTTCAGTCTCTGGTTAACAAGGTTGACGAGCTCCGGGCAAGGATTTCTTTCCAGAGAGCCATCAGAGCCTGTAACATACTTTGTTTCACGGAAACATGGCTCTCTGGGGATATTCTGTCGAAATCGGTCCAGCCAGATGGGTTCTCAGTTCATCGCGCAGACAGGAATAAATATCTCTCCGGGAAGCAGAAGGGCGTTTCATGATTAACGACTCATGGTGTAATTGTGCGAGGTCAGTACAGGTGCATCAAAGCTGGGACCGAGAGACTGAAAAACAGCTTCTATCTCAAGGCCATCAGACTGTTAAATAGCCATCACTAGCACATTAGAGGCTGCTGCTGCCTATTGAAATCACTGGCCACTTTAAGAAATGGAACACTAGTCACTTTAATAATGTTTCCATATCTTGCACTACTCATCTCATACAGTGGGGAAAAAAAGTATTTAGTCAGCCACCAATTGTGCAAGTTCTCCCACTTAAAAAGATGAGAGAGGCCTGTAATTTTCATCATAGGTACACGTCAACTATGACAGACAAATTGAGAAGAAAAAAATCCAGAAAATCACATTGTATGATTTTTAATGAATTTATTTGCAAATTATATTGGAAAATAAGTATTTGGTCACCTACAAACAAGCAAGATTTCTGGCTCTCACAGACCTGTAACTTCTTCTTTAAGAGGCACCTCTGTCCTCCACTCGTTACCTGTATTAATGGCACCTGTTTGAACTTGTTATCAGTATAAAAGACACCTGTCCACAACCTCAAACAGTCACACTCCAAACTCCACTATGGCCAAGACCAAAGAGCTGTCAAAGGACACCAGAAACAAAATTGTAGACCTGCACCAGGCTGGGAAGACTGAATCTGCAATAGGTAAGCAGCTTGGTTTGAAGAAATCAACTGTGGGAGCAATTATTAGGAAATGGAAGACATACAAGACCACTGATAATCTCCCTCGATCTGGGGCTCCACGCAAGATCTCACCCCGTGGGGTCAAAATGATCACAAGAACGGTGAGCAAAAATCCCAGAACCACACGGGGGGACCTAGTGAATGATCTGCAGAGAGCTGGGACCAAAGTAACAAAGCCTACCATCAGTAACACACTACGCCGCCAGGGACTCAAATCCTGCAGTGCCAGACGTGTCCCCCTGCTTAAGCCAGTACATGTCCAGGCCCGTCTGAAGTTTGCTAGAGTGCATTTGGATGATCCAGAAGAGGATTGGGAGAATGTCATATAGTCAGATGAAACCAAAATATAACTTTTTGGTAAAAACTCAACTCGTCGTGTTTGGAGGACAAAGAATGCTGAGTTGCATCCAAAGAACACCATACCTACTGTGAAGCATTGGGGTGGAAACATCATGCTTTGGCTGTGTTTTTCTGCAAAGGGACCAGGACGACTGATCCGTGTAAAGGAAAGAATGAATGGGGCCATGTATCGTGAGATTTTGAGTGAAAACCTCCTTCCATCAGCAAGGGCATTGAAGATGAAACGTGGCTGAGTCTTTCAGCATGACAATGATCCCAAACACACCGCCCGGGCAACGAAGGAGTGGCTTCGTAAGAAGCATTTCAAGGTCCTGGAGTGGCCTAGCCAGTCTCCAGATCTCAACCCCATAGAAAATCTTTGGAGGGAGTTGAAAGTCTGTGTTGCCCAGCGACAGCCCCAAAACATCACTGCTCTAGAGGAGATCTGCATGGAGGAATGGGCCAAAATACCAGCAACAGTGTGTGAAAACCTGGTGAAGACTTACAGAAAACGTTTGACCTGTGTCATTGCCAACAAAGGGTATATAACAAAGTATTGAGAAACTTTTGTTATTGACCAAATACTTATTTTCCACCATAATTTGCAAATAAATTAATAAGAAATCCTACAATGTGATTTTCTGGATTTTTTTTCCTCATTTTGTCTGTCATAGTTGACGTGTACCTATGATGAAAATTACAGGCCTCTCTCATCTTTTTAAGTGGTAGAACTTGCACAATTGGTGGCTGACTAAATACTTTTTTCCCCCACTGTATATACTGCATTCCATTCTATAATATTCTACTGTATCTTAGTCCATGCCGCTCTGTTATTGCTTGTCCATATATGCATATATTCTTAAATCCCATTCCTTACTTAGATTTGTGTGTATTGGGTATATGTTGTGAAATTGTTAGATATTACTTGTTAGATATTACTGCACTGTCGGAGCTAGAAACACAAGCATTTCGCTACACCCGCTATAACATCTGCTAAACACGTGTATGTGACAAATACGATTTGATTTGTAATAAAAACCTACAACTACTACCAGGGCGACTCTCACAGGTATGTTTTCACTTTTCAGAACATTGTAAATAAAGACACTGCCTAAACATTGCAATGGATGAATCCCAGTCTTGATGCTGCTTAGGGCTCTATTCAATCAACACACCTAGCTACCAACAGTGGTGTAAAGTACTTAAGTAAAATTACTTCAGTAGTTTTTTGGGGTATCTGTACTGTACTTTACTATTTATATTTTTGACAACTTTTACTTTTACTTCACTACATTCCTAAAGAAAATAATGTACTTTTTACTCCATACATTTTCCCTGACACCCAAAAGTACTCGTTACATTTTGAATGCTTAGCAGGACAGAAATTGTCAAATTCACACACTTATCAAGAGAACATCCCTGGTCATCCATACTGCCTCTGATCTGGAGGCTATCCATACATTTTAAAAAACACTAACAATTGTGCCGTAAGGAATTTTAAATGATTTATACTTTTACTTTTGATACTTAAGTATATTTTTGCAATTACATTTACTTTTGATACTTAAGCATATTTAAAACCAAATACTTTTAGACTTTTACTTGAGTCATTTTCTATTAAGGTATCTTTACTTTTACTCAAGTATGACAATTTAGTACTTTTTCCACCACTGGCTACCAGGAGCAGTATGTGTTCAGGTGAGACCAGGACACCTAGCTACCAGGACCAGTATGTGTTCAGGTGAAACCAGGACACCTAGCCACCAGGAGCAGTATGTGTTCAGGTGAGACCAGGACACCTAGCCACCAGGACACCTAGCCACCAGGAGCAGTATGTGTTCAGGTGAAACCAGGACACCTAGCCACCAGGAGCAGTATGTGTTCAGGTGAGACCAGGACACCTAGCCACCAGGAGCAGTATGTGTTCAGGTGAGACCAGGACACCTAGCCACCAGGAGCAGTATGTGTTCAGGTGAGACCAGGACACCTAGCCACCAGGAGCAGTATGTGTTCAGGTGAGACCAGGACACCTAGCCACCAGGAGCAGTATGTGTTCAGGTGAGACCAGGACACCTAGCTACCAGGAGCAGTATGTGTTCAGGTGAGACCAGGACAAGTACAGTGCCTTGCAAAAGCATTCATCCCCCTTGGCGTTTTCCCCCTTCGCCTCTTCACTGTTGACGTTGAGACTGGTGTTTTGCGGGTACTATTTCATGAAGCTGCCAGTTGAGGACCTGTGAGGCGTCTGTTTCTCAAACTAGACACTAATGTATTTGTCCTCTTGCTCAGTTGTGCACCGGGGCCTCCCACTCCTCTTTCTATTCTGGTTAGAGCCAGTATGCGCTGTTCTGTGAAGGGAGTAGTACACAGCGTTGTACGAGATCTTCAGTTTCTTGGCAATTTCTCACATGGAATAGCCTTCATTTCTCAAAACAAGAATAGACTGATGAGTTTCAGAAGAAAGTTATTTGTTTCTGGCCATTTTGAGCCTGTAATCAAACCCACAATTGCTGATGCTCCAGATACTCAACTAGTCTCAAGAAGGCCAGTTTTATTGCTTCTTTAATCAGCACAACAGTTTTCAGCTGTGCTAACATAATTGCAAAATAGTTTTCTAATGATCAATTAGCTTTTTAAAATGATAAACTTGGATTAGCAAACACAACGTGCCATTGGAACACAGGACTGATGGTTGCTGATAATGGGCCTCTGTATGCCTATGTAGATATTCCATAAAAAATCAGCCGTTTCCAGCTACAATAGCCATTTACAACATTAACAATGTCTACACTGTATTTCTGATCAATTTGATGCTATTTTAATGAACCAAAAAAAATGCTTTTCTTTCGAAAACAAGGACATTTCTAAGTGACCCCAAACGGTAGCGTATATGGTAGTCATGGTGAATGTATGCATGTGTTATATTTTTCTAGTTGCACAACTTAGTGTCTGATTTACAATGATATGGTCTGCTCACTATAATTCCCTCCAATATATTTTGACACAGATGGCTAGAATCACCCAGGACCTCTCCCTCTGACCCCATCCTCCTCCTTCCTCAGGCTGACGATATCTGTCCCTGTTGATGGACACTATGCCACCTGACACAGAGAAGAGGGAGATCCTGCTCAAACTCTACTATCTCTGGAGGTGCCAACATCTGAACTCTACTATCTCTGGAGGGGCCAACATCTGAACTCTACTATCTCTGGAGGGGCCAACATCTGAACTCTACTATCTCTGGAGGGGCCAACATCTGAACTCTACTATCTCTGGAGGGGCCAACATCTGAACTCTACTATCTCTGGAGGGGCCAACATACATTGCTCACTCAGCACTTGATTCGTCCCATGTGCCACCCAGCCATACGGACTAATGCATAAATCCTTTAGCTATTGTATTTTAACATTTTGTGTGTATTTCTTAAAAGCTGGCAGGTTAGTGGGGGGGCTGTTCTGATGTTCTGATGTTCTGAGGTTCTGATGTTCAAACCGTTTCCTTGTGTTTATTATCTGCTCATAATCAGTTATGAAAAGATCAACTGTAAATCTCCGACAAACCTCTAATCATACCCTGTAGTCGTGTTAGGTGGAGTGCCTCAGGGCTGCAATGTCAAACTCCATTCTCTTATAAGCTGAGGTGAACTGATGGACAGTGGACCAGCCAGTATGTAACCTGACACCACTGGAGGTGAACTGATGGACCAGCACCAATCAGTATGTAACCTGACACCACTGGAGGTGAACTGATGGACCAGCACCAGCCAGTATGTAACCTGACACCACTGGAGGTGAACTGATGGACCAGCACCAGCCAGTATGTAACCTGACACCACTGGAGGAGAACTGATGGACCAGCACCAGTCAGTATGTAACCTGACACCACTGGAGGTGAACTGATGGACAGTGGACCAGCCAGTATGTAACCTGACACCACTGGAGGTGAACTGATGGACAGTGGACCAGCACCAGCCAGTATGTAACCTGACACCACTGGAGGTGAACTGATGGACCAGCACCAGTCAGTATGTAACCTGACACCACTGGAAGAGAACTGATGGACAGTGGACCAGCACCAGTCAGTATGTAACCTGACACCACTGGAGGAGAACTGATGGACAGTGGACCAGCACCAGTCGGTATGTAACCTGACACCACTGGAGGTGAACTGATGGACAGTGGACCAGCACCAGTCAGTATGTAACCTGACACCACTGGAGGTGAACTGATGGACAGTGGACCAGCACCAGTCGGTATGTAACCTGACACCACTGGAGGTGAACTGATGGACCAGCACCAGTCAGTATGTAACCTGACACCACTGGAGGTGAACTGATGGACAGTGGACCAGCCAGTATGTAACCTGACACCACTGGAGGTGAACTGATGGACCAGCACCAGTCAGTATGTAACCTGACACCACTGGAGGTGAACTGATGGACCAGCACCAGTCAGTATGTAACCTGACACCACTGGAGGTGAACTGATGGACAGTGGACCAGCCAGTATGTAACCTGACACCACTGGAGGTGAACTGATGGACCAGCACCAGTCAGTATGTAACCTGACACCACTGGAGGTGAACTGATGGACCAGCACCAGTCAGTATGTAACCTGACACCACTGGAGGTGAACTGATGGACAGTGGACCAGCACCAGTCAGTATGTAACCTGACACCACTGGAAGTGAACTGATGGACCAGCACCAGTCAGTATGTAACCTGACACCACTGGAAGTGAACTGATGGACCAGCACCAGTCAGTATGTAAACTGATGGACCAGCACCAGTCGGTATGTAACCTGACACCACTGGAGGTGAACTGATGGACAGTGGACCAGCACCAGTCGGTATGTAACCTGACACCACTGGAGGTGAACTGATGGACCAGCACCAGTTGGTATGTAACCTGACACCACTGGAGGTGAACTGATGGACCAGCACCAGCCAGTATGTAACCTGACACCACTGGAGGTGAACTGATGGACAGTGGACCAGCCAGTATGTAACCTGACACCACTGGAGGTGAACTGATGGACCAGCACCAGTCAGTATGTAACCTGACACCACTGGAGGTGAACTGATGGACAGTGGACCAGCACCAGTCGGTATGTAACCTGACACCACTGGAGGTGAACTGATGGACCAGCACCAGCCAGTATGTAACCTGACACCACTGGAAGTCTTGATAATTATTTACAGCAGGATGCACAACCTAATTCTGTAACGGGTTCTTTATCGTGTGCAGTTGGGTGGAGATATTCTGGGCCTCAGTGATGTGCGGGTTGATTCATAACCCGTAGTCATATCCGCAGAGAAGGTGGGTAAAGGGTCATGAAATATAGTGTGGATGAAGGGCAGGTGGGTGGCGGTCTGGTGGATGAAGGGCAGGTGGGTGGCGGTCTGGTGGATGAAGGGCTGGTGGATGAAGGGCAGGTGGGTGGCGGTCTGGTGGATGAAGGGCTGGTGGGTGGCGGTCTGGTGGATGAAGGGCAGGTGGGTGGCGGTCTGGTGGATGAAGGGCAGGTGGGTGGCGGTCTGGTGGATGAAGGGCTGGTGGATGAAGGGCAGGTGGGTGGCGGTCTGGTGGATGAAGGGCAGGTGGGTGGCGGTCTGGTGGATGAAGGGCAGGTGGGTGGCGGTCTGGTGGATGAAGGGCAGGTGGGTGGCGGTCTGGTGGATGAAGGGCAGGTGGGTGGCGGTCTGGTTGAATAATTTGTACACTGCAAATTGACTACAACTAAGCCCAAAAAGAGATTAATATAATCATTTCATACCTTGATTATTAAAGATCACATCTCCATTTGTGGGAACTTGGGAAAAGATGCCCTGAATTAAACTAATTAGCTGAATTCCTGGTGATATTAGTCCAGGGGTTCCCAACCTTTATTGGCCTGTTACCCCATTTAGATTATGTATGTGTGACCCCATGTGAAAAAGGTGATGTAATCAACGGCCAATGTTTATTTTTAAGTTTGGCTGTGACAGTACTTTTGACACTATTTCAAGCTGAAGGAAGTGCTTTGAAGTGCATCAGAAAGGTATTGGGAAGTTCAATCATTTTGTATGATCTTCTGTGCAGAAGAGATCATGTTCTCCCCCCCTCCTGAGTTCTGCACAGCTTGATTTTGTCTCCTGAGTGGCGCAGTGCTAACTGTGCCACTAGAGATCCTGGTTCGAATCTAGGCTGTCGCAGCCGGCCGCGACCGGGAGACTCATGGGCGGCGCACAATTGGCCCAGTGTCGTCCAGGGTAGGGGAGGGAATGGCCGGCAGGGATGTAGCTCAGTTGATAGAGCATGGCGTTTGCAACGCCAGGGTTGTGGGTTCGATTCCCACGGGGGGCCAGTATAAAAAAATATGTATTCACTAACTGTAAGTCGCTCTGGATAAGAGCGTCTGCTAAATGTAAATATAATGTAATAATCCCTGTAGAGGAGACAAGACCAGTGTCCTGAGAGTCATCTTTCAGTGATGGGGGTCATAAACTCCCCCTTTTCAGGACCCTGTCTTTCAAAGATCATTTGTAAAATGAACTAAGTGCAATTTTATTTCAGTTTCTCAACCATTTTCAAAATCAGGCAACCCCTCGTTTGTGAAACACTATTAGTCACTTAAAATGCCGTTACACCAGCAGGTCACTGTTGACTAACAGAACCTACATAAACAGATTAGATGTCAACTAGAGCCTCTGGTGAGGAGTGCTTTAGAAACGCTGACATAATAATATGCACCTGTTTCACAGAAACGTAAAGGTGTCCGTTCTATTACCTCACAGAAACGTAAAGGTGTCCATTCTATTACCTCACAGAAACGTAAAGGTGTCCGTTCTATTACCTCACAGAAACGTAAAGGTGTCCGTTCTATTACCTCACAGAAACGTAAAGGTGTCCATTCTATTACCTCACAGAAACGTAAAGGTGTCCATTCTATTACCTCACAGAAACGTAAAGGTGTCCATTCTATTTTAGATACTAGTACTTAACTAATCTGACATTGTACAGGACCCGCTTTCATAGTCGTTTCACATAACCTTCCCCAAGTCATCTGAAATCAGTAGTGAAGATCAGAATATTGAAAGACAACTCAGGTCAGTTTTATATTCAATGATACTTTTATTGGCTAGTTCTTCCACCATGTCTCTGATCTCCAGACAGTCTGTAGTTGGGTGTCTAGGTGGCGTGAATCTTCTTCCAGCGAGCCAGGGGGCCAGTCGAGGGGATGTACTTCACCCCACAGCCATCAGGAATCACACGCTTCTCAGCCATCATTTGATCAAAGTCCACCGCGTTGAACTTAGTGAAGCCATACTTCTTAGACATGTGGATCTGGGAGGGAGAGGGATCAGAGGTCATCCAGAGGCAGCCATGTTTCTCAGTGTGTGAAGGTAATCTAGCCAGTCTTTTGTCTCAGCGGTCCCTTAAAGGGGCCAGCACCTCTCAGCTGGCCTCATACACAACCACAGAGTCACTGTCTGCAGCCATTGAACACCAGAAACGCACTGCAGCGAGACTGGTTAGCTTCATGAGCTGCAGGTGTTTCTAACAGCTCACAATGAGTGTTTAAGACTCTCAAAGTTCATCTTAATACATTCACACAATGATTAACACCAGTTATCCCAGTGTGTAGGTACTCAATCGAGTTTCTGCATTTCAAATGTATATTTTGTGTGCATGTTACCTTCTGGCGTCCGGGGAACTTGAACTTGGCTCTGCGGAGAGCCTCTATAATGTGCTCCTTGTTGCTGGCCTTGGTGCGGACAGACATGATCACCTGACCGATTCTAACACGGGCCACGGTGCCCAGAGGTTTACCGAACGCACCACGCATCCCCGTCTGGAGCCTAGAAACACACAGGTCAAACCATATTTAATTAGTATTACAGGCACAACACATTACTGACAATGAATAAATATTCTAAAGCCCTTTTCACATTAGTAGTCATAAGCCTGGGGCCAGAGGGCTCTCCAGTGGCCCAGAGCGCTCTCCAGTGGCCCGGGGGCCCAGAGCGCTCTCCAGTGGCCCGGGGGCCCAGAGCGCTCTCCAGTGGCCCGGGGGCCCAGAGCGCTCTCCAGTGGCCCGGGGGCCCAGAGCGCTCTCCAGTGGCCCGGGGGCCAAGAGCGCTCTCCAGTGGCCCGGGGGCCAAGAGCGCTCTCCAGTGGCCCGGGGGCCAGAGCGCTCTCCAGTGGCCCGGGGGCCAGAGCGCTCTCCAGTGGCCCGGGGCCAGAGCGCTCTCCAGTGGCCCGGGGCCAGAGCGCTCTCCAGTGGCCCGGGGGCCAGAGCGCTCTCCAGTGGCCCGGGGGCCAGAGCGCTCTCCAGTGGCCCGGGGGCCAGAGCGCTCTCCAGTGGCCCGGGGGCCAGAGCGCTCTCCAGTGGCCCGGGGGCCAGAGCGCTCTCCAGTGGCCCGGGGGCCAGAGCGCTCTCCAGTGGCCCGGGGGCCAGAGCGCTCTCCAGTGGCCCGGGGGCCAGAGCGCTCTCCAGTGGCCCGGGGGCCAGAGCGCTCTCCAGTGGCCTGGGCAGAGACCAGAGCCAGGGAAACTATAGCAGGAAGAAACGTGGAGAGGAACCAGACTGAGGGTCATTTTTAATACATTCTGGATTTACAGTAAATACCTCCAAGGTCATGTTCACCAACACACAGCATCAGTGCCTTTGACCAGAGACCGTCTGGGCAGGGCATTGGCATGTTGTAGCACCAGCCTGCCCGTAACAGCTGACCGAGGCAGAGCAGTATCCAGCCTGCCTGCCCGTAACAGCTGACCGAGGTAGAGCAGTATCTAGCCAGCCTGCCCGTAACAGCTGACCGAGGCAGAGCAGTATCTAGCCAGCCTGCCCGTAACAGCTGACCGAGGCAGAGCAGTATCTAGCCAGCCGCCTGGCTTTAGTCTCACAGGTCTACAATCCCCAGCCCAGGTCTCACAGCAGCAGCACTAGGTGTAAAGAGTTGTCTCAGCGGTCCCTTAAAGGGGCCAGCACCTCCCAGCTGGCCTCATACACAACCACAGAGTCACTGTCTGCAGCCATTGAACACCAGAAACGCACTGCAGCGAGACTGGTTAGCTTCATGAGCTGCAGGTGTTTGTGTGAAAGAGTTTTAGATGAGCGCTTGAGGGTGTATGTGTCTCGTACCTATCAGCCCCAGCGCAGGACAACATCTTGTTGATACGGATGACATGGAAGGGGTGCAGGCGGACCCGGATGTGGAAGCCGTCCTTTCCACAAGTCTTCACCATGTATTTGTTGGCACAGATACGGGCTGCCTCCAGAGCTACAGGAGAGAGAGAGATTTAGAAAGTAGATGAATGTGAGATTAGATCTGACTTTTCCTTACAGAAAACAACATGAGTCTGATTATGTGCCTGACAGTGTGATTGCGTGCGTCTCCCCAAAGATGATGTCTGCCCTCACCTTCAGAGGACAGCTGCTCGTACTCGTCAGAGACCATGTGACCACACAGAGGGAACTCATCCACCCTGGCCTTCTTCCTGCCCAGGTCAAAGATCCTGATCTTAGGATCTACAGAGAAAGCAGAGTTTACAATACATACAGGAGGGGGCAAGGTTTACAATACATACAGGGAACAGTTGACATGGGTCTGAATGGCATTTCTTTAAGATACCAAGCAGACATAAAACAGCCAATTAGCTACTCCCTCTGTAGTTCAGTATAAACAGGTCACATTTTGTCTCAGCGGTCCCTTAAAGGGGCCAGCACCTCCCAGCTGGCCTCATACACAACCACAGAGTCACTGTCTGCAGCCATTGAACACCAGAAACGCACTGCAGCGAGACTGGTTAGCTTCATGAGCTGCAGTTAAGAACACAGTTATGAGCGTGCTGAGTAGTCGGACAAAACAAGTATTGTAACATATGGGCAATATTTTTTGTAATTATCCTTGACCATAGAAAAGGTTATTGTCGGGAGCCAGCAAGCATCTTTCTCATGTCAGTCAGTAACAGTGTCTAAACCATACTGTACGGTCTGTCAGTCATATGCGTTGTATAAATAACTCAACTGGCTAGTTTGCCTGTCTGTAAAGAGAAGGGCGGGCTGTACGTTGATCCTGCTGCTCTGATTGGCTAGAGTGATGCTGTATTTCTCAATCCATTCACTTCATATCACTTTTCCTCGCATGTTTTCAGTCTGATCATTTAGATTGCTGCTGCCTGCTACTATGATAAATCACACGGCGAGGACGTTTAATGCTCCTGCTACTATGATAAATCACACGGCGAGGACGTTTAATGCTCCTGCTACTATGATAAATCACACGGCGAGGATGTTTAATGCTCCTGCTACTATGATAAATCACACGGCGAGGATGTTTAATGCTCCTGCTACTATGATAAATCACACGGTGAGGACGTTTAATGCTCCTGCTACTATGATAAATGACACGGCGAGGACGTTTAATGCTCCTGCTACTATGATAAATGACACGGCGAGGACGTTTAATGCTCCTGCTACTATGATAAATCACACGGCGAGGACGTTCGTTATCAAGTTTTCAATGTGTAAAATATCTAACAAGCAGGGCAGAAAAAAAGAAACCCATTCTGCCTTGTCTGCCCGCTGCAAGTTGGCAGGGCAGACGTCCCTCTGCAGCTCCTAACCTGCCGCTTGTTTGGTCTAGAGATGGTTTGGGTTATTTTGCCAACATCTACTTAAGCATATTAAAATATTACATTTTTCCCCCCGATCACGAGTATCATCCGATCCAACCATCAGATCCGGTTAAGAGTATGGTCATGTCGGCACACCCCTCAGCTGTGCCCTGGACACCATAGTTCATACTGCTTGGTGACCTAAATTGGGATATGCTATACCCCTCACTGTTAACTTCCTGTTTGAGTGGGTACTGGGGAATAACCTAGGAGAGAGGTGTAAGTGAAATAATGGAAAAAGGGGTTACCAGGAACACCGCGACAGAAGCGGGACTTGGGGTAGGGCTTGTTCTTGCAGTAGCGATAGCTGAGGGAGAGACAGATGGTTTTGAGTCAAACAATTATCAGCTAACAGCTGCCTTTACATTCAACACAGGAAAATGCCAACAATATAATTGAAGAGTTATCAGAGGTCCCATGTCTCAACTGTGTGAAGGAAATCTAGCCAGTCGGTTGTCTCAACAGTCCCTTAAAAGGGCCAGCACCTCCCAGCTGGCCTCATACACAACCAGTCAATGTCTGCAGCCATTGAACACCAGAACAGCACTGCAGACATTGGTTGGCTAAATAAACTGCAGGTGATTAAATCAGTTCTAAGGATGTTTACAGACATTCACGCGTCTTTATACTGTAAGGTAAAAAAATAAAATAAACGACTTGATATGCTGTGTAATGTGTATTCAATCACAGGCCTACGTATGATACTAACCTCCATAACTATGTTCATCCACCGACAAGCTTCAATGGCTAGTCAGTTATGCTACTTTATGCCATTAGCTGTTAACCTACTAGCTAGTAACATTATCTAAAATGCCACCTAGCTACATTCAACACCATGTTACCTAGCTGATTGACGGTGACTTCGTAAACCGTGTGTAACAGACCATCCAGTTACCTAGTTTTATGACAATACAAGCATACGTTCTGGCATGGAAAGTATGCGACAGCAAAACTGCAAATGTAGCTAGCTAACTTATTCATGCACATGGTGCGACATAACCGCCATTTTGTATTTTCATCCAGCGACAGACTTCAATGCCGAGTTAAAACCATGCGACAAAAAAACTCACCATCGGGCTGGCCGGCGACCCATAGCTGCGATCTGTAGAAATAACACAAAGAAACACTTATTACGAATGGAAACAAGGGTTCTACGCTGGAAAAACACTAGAATTTCTACAATGATTTGAAGAGCGGCAGACACCGCGATGTGAACACGCACTCACCGAAAGGCGGAAAGGAAGTTAGCGAGACTTCCGCCGCGTCATATGGGCGCTTCGGCTGGACAAATATGATAAAAACACTCCGATTTTATTTTTCATTTGGGTAAACACTTTTGGCGTCATACGTGAAATATGGTTAGTAATCGTGTATTTTAAATGTAATATGGTGGCTGTAAATTTTCCTCCGCAACAACTAGCCTACCGTGGAGCATAATGGGAAAGGTAGTTTTACTGGGAACATAGCACAAGCTACATGAACATTCAAGAGGACGATCAACCAGTTTTAGGATGAGATGAGGACGAGGAAAGGAAGAATATGAGTGTCGGTAAAATTAGTTTGGGTTGATGACAGTGGTGTTATTTAATTTCATTTGAATTGCTATGTATTGGCCAGTGAGGGGCTTTGAAGCCACCAGATGGGCATATTGGTACTCCCCAGATAGAGCAGTCCTCTCCATAGGAATTAATGGCATTCTACAATATTTCAATTAAAGATGCACTATGCAAAATCGCTCCGCCATTTTCTGGTTGCTAAAATTCCAATAGTTCGCCTAATTTCAGTTTATGTGATAAAACAAGCAAGTACAATGTAGAGAATCATTGTACCATCTAAACCACTGTCAAATATATTTTCTGTAACCAAAAAAATATATTTTCAGATGTTTGAAGCTAGTGTACAAAACCGAAAGTAAAAGACACAAAAACGAAACTTAAGGGGAAGCATAGAAATAGCGCCCATAGAACAGATCTACTGCTTCTTAGACTTGCTTTCAATGAGAATGACAGATCTATAACACGTTTCAAGTTTTAATGTCACATGCACAGTGAAATGCCTTTCTTGCAAAACTCAAACCCAACAATGCAATAATCAATAACAATGGATTACTAGAAAAAACAAACATGAGAAATAAGAATAAGAAATACACAATAAAGTAAGTACAGTTGAAGACGGAAGTTTACATACACCTTAGCCAAATACATTTAAACTCAGTTTTTCACAATTCCTGACATTTAATCCTGGTAAAAATTCCCTGTCTTAGGTCAGTTAGTATCACAACTTTATTTTAAGAATGTGAAATGTCAGAATAATAGTAGAGAGAATTATTTATTTTAGCTTTTATTTCTTTCATCACATTCCCAGTGGGTCAGATGTTTACAAACACTCAATTAGTATTTGGTAGCATTGCCTAAAAATTGTTTAACTTGGGTCAAACGTTTCGGGTAGCCTTCCACAAGCTTCCCACAATAAGTTGGGTGAATTTTGGCCCATTCCTCCTGACAGAGCTGGTGTAACTGAGTCAGGTTTGTAGGCCTCCTTGCCCGCACACGCCTTTTCAGTTCTGCCCACACATGTTCTATAGGATTGAGGTCAGGGCTTTGTGATGGCCACTCCAATACCTTGACTTTGTTGTCCTTAAGCCATTTTTCCACAACTTTGGAAGTATGCTTGGGATCATTGTCCATTTGGAAGACCCATTTGCAACCAAGTTTTAACTTCCTGACTGATGTCTTGAGATGTTGCTTCAATATATCCACATAATGTTCCTTCCTCATGATGCCATCTATTTTGTGAAGTGCACCAGTCCCTCCTGCAGCAAAGCACCCCCACAGCATGATGCTGCCACCCCCGTGCTTCACGGTTGGGATGGTGTTCTTCGGCTTGCAAGCACCCCCCTTTTTGAACATAACGATAGTCATTATGGCCAAACAGTTCTATTTTTGTTTCATCAGACCAGAGGACATTTCTCCAAAAATTACAATCTTTGTCCCCATGTGCAGTTGCAAACTGTAGTCTGGCTTTTTTTATGGCGGTTTTTGGAGCAGTGGCTTCTTCCTTGCTGAGCGGCCTTTCAGGTTATGTCGATATAGGACTCGTTTTACAGTGGATATATATACACCTTTGTACCTGTTTCCTCCAGCATCTTCACAAGGTCCTTGCTGTTGTTCTGGGATTGATTTGCACTTTTCGCACCAAAGTACGTTCATCTCTAGGAGACAGAACGCGTCTCCTTCCTGAGCGGTATGACGGCTGCGTGGTCCCATGGTGTTTATACTTGCGTACTATTGTTTGTACAGATGAATGTGGTACCTTCAGGCATTTGGAAATTGCTCCCAAGGATGAACCAGAGTTGTGGAGGTCTAAATGTTTTTTTCGGAGGTCTTGTCTGATTTCTTTAGATTTTCCCATGATGTCAAGCAAAGAGGCACTGAGTTTGAAGGTAGGCCTTGAAATACATCCACAGGTACACCTCCAATTGACTCAAATTATGTCAATTAGCCTATCAGAAGCTTCTAAAGCCATGACATCATTTTCTGGAATTTTCCAAGCTGTTTAAAGGCACAGTCAACTTAGTGTATGTAAACTTCTGACCCACTGGAATTGTGATACAGTGAATTATAAGTGAAATAATCTGTCTGTAAACAATTGTTGGAAAAATTACTTGTGTCATGCACAAAGTAGATGTCCTAACCGACTTGCCAAAACTATATTTTGTTAACAAGAAATTTGTGGAGTGGTTGAAAAACAAGTTTTAATGACTCCAACCTAAGTGTATGTAAACTTCCGACTTCAACTGTAAGTAAGCATACTATATACAGTAAATTTTTAAGAAGTCACTTCTAATACCATATTTACATGTGCAGGGATACTGGAGTGATGGAGGTAGATATGTATAGGGGTAAGGTAACTAGGCAACAGGATATGAGATAAACAGAGTAGCAGCAGCTTGTATGTGAGTGGGTGTGTAGAGTCAGTATAAATGTATGTACATATTATGTGTGAGTGATCAGATGATGAAGTGAGTGTTTGTGTGTGTGTTGGAGGGACAGTGTGTGTGTGTATTGGAGTGACAGTGTGTGTTTGTGTTGGAGGGACAGTGTGTGTGTGTGTTGGAGTGACAGTGTGTGTTTGTGTTGGAGGGACAGTGTGTGTGTGTGTGTTGGAGAGACAGTGTGTGTGTGTGTTGGAGTGGAGGGACAGTGTGTGTGTGTGTGTTGGAGGGACAGTGTGTGTGTGTGTTGGAGTGACAGTGTGTGTGTGTGTGTTGGAGTGGAGGGACAGTGTGTGTGTGTGTTGGAGGGACAGTGTGTGTGTGTGTTGGAGTGGAGGGACAGTGTGTGTGTGTGTTGGAGGGACAGTGTGTGTGTGTGTTGGAGGGACAGTGTGTGTGTGTGTGTGTTGGAGGGACAGTGTGTGTGTGTGTTGGAGTGGAGGGACAGTGTGTGTGTGTGTTGGAGGGACAGTGTGTGTGTGTGTTGGAGTGGAGGGACAGTGTGTGTGTGTGTTGGAGGGACAGTGTGTGTGTGTGTGTGTGTTGGAGGGACAGTGTGTGTGTGTGTGTGTGTTGGAGGGACAGTGTGTGTGTGTGTTGGAGTGACAGTGTGTGTGTGTGTTGGAGTGACAGTGTGTGTGTGTGTTGGAGTGGAGGGACAGTGTGTGTGTGTGTTGGAGGGACAGTGCGTGTTTGTGTGTGTGTGTGTGTTGGAGGGACAGTGTGTGTGTTGGAGGGACAGTGTGTGTGTGTGTGTTGGAGGGACAGTGTGTGTTTGTGTGTGTGTGTGTGTTGGAGGGACAGTGTGTGTGTTGGAGGGACAGTGTGTGTGTGTGTTGGAGGGACAGTGTGTGTGTGTGTTGGAGGGACAGTGTGTGTGTGTGTTGGAGTGACAGTGTGTGTGTGTGTGTTGGAGGGACAGTGTGTGTGTGTGTTGGAGTGACAGTGTGTGTGTGTGTTGGAGTGACAGTGTGTGTGTGTGTGTGTTGGAGGGACAGTGTGTGTGTTGGAGGGACAGTGTGTGTGTGTGTTGGAGGGACAGTGTGTGTGTGTGTTGGAGTGACAGTGTGTGTGTGTGTTGGAGGGACAGTGTGTGTGTGTGTGTTGGAGGGACAGTGTGTGTGTGTGTTGGAGGGACAGTGTGTGTGTGTGTGTGTGTGGGAGGGACAGTGTGTGTGTGTGTGTGTTGGAGGGACAGTGTGTGTGTTGGAGTGACAGTGTGTGTGTGTGTGTTGGAGTGGAGGGACAGTGTGTGTGTGTGTTGGAGTGACAGTGTGTGTGTGTGTTGGAGGGACAGTGTGTGTGTGTGTGTGTGTTGGAGGGACAGTGTGTGTGTTGGAGTGACAGTGTGTGTGTGTGTGTTGGAGTGGAGGGACAGTGTGTGTGTGTGTGTTGGAGGGACAGTGTGTGTGTGTGTTGGAGTGACAGTGTGTGTGTGTGTGTTGGAGTGACAGTGTGTGTGTGTGTTGGAGTGGAGGGACAGTGTGTGTGTGTGTTGGAGGGACAGTGTGTGTGTGTGTTGGAGGGACAGTGTGTGTGTGTGTTGGAGGGACAGTGTGTGTGTGTGTTGGAGTGGAGGGACAGTGTGTGTGTGTGTTGGAGGGACAGTGTGTGTGTGTGTGTTTGGAGTGGGAGGGACAGTGTGTGTGTGTGTTGGAGGGACAGTGTGTGTGTGTGTTGTGTGTGGAGGGACAGTGTGTGTGTGTGTGTTTGGAGGGACAGTGTGTGTGTGTGTTGGAGTGACAGTGTGTGTGTGTGTGTGTTGGAGTGGAGGGACAGTGTGTGTGTGTGTGTTGGAGTGGAGGGACAGTGTGTGTGTGTGTTGGAGTGGAGGGACAGTGTGTGTGTGTGTTGGAGTGGAGGGACAGTGTGTGTGTGTGTGTGTTGGAGTGGAGGGACAGTGTGTGTGTGTGTGTTGGAGTGGAGGGACAGTGTGTGTGTGTGTTGGAGGGACAGTGTGTTTGTGTGTTGGAGGGACAGTGTGTGTGTGTGTTGGAGTGGAGGGACAGTGTGTGTGTGTGTTGGAGTGGAGGGACAGTGTGTGTGTGTGTTGGAGGGACAGTGTGTGTGTGTGTTGGAGTGGAGGGACAGTGTGTGTGTGTGTGTTGGAGTGGAGGGACAGTGTGTGTGTGTGTGTTGGAGTGGAGGGACAGTGTGTGTGTGTGTTGGAGGGACAGTGTGTTTGTGTGTTGGAGGGACAGTGTGTGTGTGTGTTGGAGGGACAGTGTGTGTGTGTGTTGGAGTGGAGGGACAGTGTGTGTGTGTGTTGGAGGGACAGTGTGTGTGTTGGAGTGACAGTGTGTGTGTGTGTGTTGGAGGGACAGTGTGTGTGTGTGTTGGAGGGACAGTGTGTGTGTGTGTTGGAGGGACAGTGTGTGTGTGTGTTGGAGGGACAGTGTGTGTGTGTGTGGAGTGACAGTGTGTGTGTGTGTTGGAGGGACAGTGTGTGTGTGTGTGTTGGAGGGACAGTGTGTGTGTGTGTGTTGGAGGGACAGTGTGTGTGTGTGTGTTGGAGGGACAGTGTGTGTGTTGGAGTGACAGTGTGTGTGTGTGTTTGTGTGTTGGAGGGACAGTGTGTGTGTGTGTTGGAGTGACAGTGTGTGTGTGTGTTGGAGTGACAGTGTGTGTGTGTGTGTTGGAGGGACAGTGTGTGTGTGTGTTGGAGTGGAGGGACAGTGTGTGTGTGTGTTGGAGGGACAGTGTGTGTGTGTGTTGGAGGGACAGTGTGTGTGTGTGTGTTGGAGGGACTGTGTGTGTGTGTGTTGGAGTGGAGGGACAGTGTGTGTGTGTGTTGGAGTGACAGTGTGTGTGTGTGTGTGTTGGAGGGACAGTGTGTGTGTGTGTTGGAGTGGAGGGACAGTGTGTGTGTGTGTGTTGGAGGGACAGTGTGTGTGTGTGTGTTGGAGTGACAGTGTGTGTGTGTTGGAGGGACAGTGTGTGTGTGTGTTGGAGTGGAGGGACAGTGTGTGTGTGTGTTGGAGGGACAGTGTGTGTGTGTGTTGGAGTGACAGTGTGTGTGTGTGTTGGAGGGACAGTGTGTGTGTGTGTTGGAGGGACAGTGTGTGTGTGTGTTGGAGGGACAGTGTGTGTGTTGGAGGGACCTGTGAGTGTGCATAGAGACAGTGTAAATACTTCAATAAAATGTCAATAAAGACACAAGGTGAACTCAGATGATCCGTGTACCAATTCTGTTAGCTATTTATCAGTCGTATTGCTTTGGGATAGAAGCTGTTCAAGAGCCTGTTGGTGCCAGACTTGGTGCTCCGGTACCTCTTGCCATGTGGCAGCAGAGAAAATAGTCTATGGCTTGGATGGTTGGGGTCTTTGAATATTTTCCAGGCCTTCTTTTCACACCACCTGGTATAGAGGTCCTGGGTGGCAGGGAGCTCAGCCCCGGTGAAGTACTGGGCTGTCCGCACCACCCTCTGTAGCACCATGCGATCCAGGGCGGTGCTGTTGCCATACCAACCAGTGGTGCAGCCAGTCAATATGCTCTCAGTGGTACAGCTGTAGAACCTTTTTATTTCTATGTGAATTTGGTCGCCCAAAAAGTGACATACTGCGGCTTTAAATGTTTAAAGGACAAAATTGCATGTATTTAAGTATTTTTTTTTGTAGTGGGTACAGTAACACGTGTCAAAATTAGACTTAAGGAACATGTTTTTAGATTTTTTTGTTTAGCTCACATATTATAATGTAAACGTATGCATTAATGTGTCTGTAATAGAATAAACGTGGCAAAAACAAAACGTAGACATGAATAAATGCATTTCTTTAGCTTCCAAAATATGTTTTACAATGGTGTGGGAGTGCCACGATGGAGGCGTGGTGGCTTCAAAACAGCGCCCCCTGTCAGTCACCTAGTGTATATTGTAGCGACCCGCACAGACAGCTGTGTGTTATGTGTTAGGCTAGTAGATGGTTGTGTTGTACCTACCAGTACCCAGTGTTCGCGGGGTCCGACATGTCAATCAACCTGCTATCTGCCAATCACGGGAATGCCTGGAACGTTCTGATGCCGGGCATCCTGGCGGTTGGCGGAGTGGCGTGGAGGGGGGTTGGGCAGGGGGCTGGAGCATTGGAAGTTAAGACCAGGTTTAGCCTTTGTTCTCCCTCTTTACGTCTGGGCTTCACAAGAGAAGGTCACGATTGGCTTGTGGGTTATCTTTCATTTATTTGGCGTGGGCTACGGCCAAACAGTAGCCTGTGTAAAGTTGGTTTAATAAACCGTCCATTCGTAAACTCAATCCTCTGTCTGGACAGTTGTTCTTTTATGATCTAGTCAGGTCATTACAATATATAAATCATTGATGAAGACAGACCGCTGTATTGCGTTTCAGAAGCTGCCATTCTCACAGGGTGGCGACAAATGCACAGCATCCCTAAACGCAACAGGCTAGGTAAAATTAGGACTACTATGCTAAACTCTGATAATACTGATATCAACAACAATTGTATTTCGAGGGTATTATTTTATCAACACGCTTCTTAAAGTTGAAGATAAATAAAAGCCGATAAATTACCAAGGCAATGGACACAAACTAAATTTGTGACGTTATCATACAGAGTTTCTACGGGGGCAGTAAAGACACTGCCAGGTCCCTGTCAAGTCCGGATGTGTCCTACTGTGGCCGGCAGGGGGCGCCATTGCACCGAGAGAGCAGCTCCTGTATTGTCTCTCTCCAATGCTCCTCTCCCTGTAATGAGTAGTTCTTCAGTTTTTACCATGTTATTGGATTTAGGTTAAAAATTCCATTACGTTGATGACTTTTTGCCAAATCCAATCCGTTTTACCCGATGATTCAACGTCATCACATTGAATTTCTTTGTTGAAATGATGTGGAAACAACGTGTGTGTGTGTGTGTGCGCGTGCATGTCAAATCAAATACAATTGTATTTTATTTGTCATTTGCGCCGAATACAACAGGTATGGACTTTACAGTGAAATGCTTCCTGACGAGCCCTTAACCAACGACGCAGAGTTAAAAAGGAAGAAAAATTAGCTAAATAAAAAAGGAAACAGTAACACAATAAAATAACAATAATTAGACTATATAGAAGGAGTACCAGTACTGAGTCAATGTGCAGGAGGACCAGGTAGCTGAGGTATTTGAACATGTAGGTAGGGGTAAAGTGACTAGTCAATCAGGATAGATAATAAACAGAGTAGCAGTGTATGTGAAGAGTGGGAATGTGTGTGCGTGTGTTTTGTGTGTGCCTGTAAGCATATGTAGTGTGTGTGTGTGTGTGTGTGTGTGTGTGTGTGTGTGTGTGGGGGTAGTCCAGGTGAGTGTGCATAGAGTCATTGCAAAAAATATGCACTATATATACAAAAGTATGTGGACACCCCTTCAAATGAGTTGATTCAGCTATTTCAGCCACACCCGTTGCTGACAGGTGTATACAATCGAGCACACAGCCATGCAATCTCCATAGACAAACATTGGCAGTAAAATGGCCTTACTGAAGAGCTCAGTGACGTTCAACGTGGCACCGCCATGGTATGCCGCCTTTCCAACAAGTCAGTTCGTCAAATTTCTGCCCTGCTAGAGCTGCCCCAGTCAACTGTAAGTGCTGTTATTGTGAAGTGGAAAGGTCTAGGAGCAACAACGGCTCAGCTGCGAAGTGGCAGGCCACACAAGCTCACAGAACTGGACTGCCGAGTGCTGAAGCGCGTAAAATTAGTCTGTCCTCGGTTGCAACACTCGCTACCGATGTTCCAAACTGCCTCTGGAAGCAATGTCAGCACAATAACTGTTTGTCGGGAGCTTCATGAAATGGGTTTCCATGGCCGAGCAGCCGCACAGAAGCCTAAGATCACCATGCGCAATGCCAAGCATCGGGTGGAGTGGTGTAAAGCTCGCTGCCATTGGACTCTGGAGCAGTGGAAACGCGTTCTCTGGAGATGCTTCACCATCTTAACGCTACAGCATACAATAACATTCTAGACAATTCTATGCTTCCAACTTTGTGGCAACAGTTTGGGGAAGGCCCTTTCCTGTTTCAGCATGGCAATGCCCCCGTGCACAAAGCGAGGTCCATACAGAAATGGTTTGTCGAGATCGGTGTGGAAGAACTTGACTGGCCTGCACAGAGCTCTGACCTCAACTCCATCGAACACCTTTGGGATGAATTCGAAAGCCAGCCCTAATCGCCCAACATCAGTGCCCGACCTCACTAATGCTCTTGTGGCTGAATGGAAGCAAGTCCCCACAGCAATGTTCCAACATCTAGTGGAAAGCCTTCCCAGAAGAGTGGAGGCTGTTATAGCAGCAAAGGGGGGACCAACTCCATAGTAATGCCCATGATTTTGGAATGAGATGTTTGACAAGCCGGTGTACACATACTTTTGGCCATGTATTGTATCTATACATACGTTATGGTCACAAGACCAGGTCCCCGTTTGATAATAAGGATTTCAGTCCTTGACTAATAATGTTCTGTTCTGTATTATGTCATGTTTCATGTGGAAGAGTAGCTGATTGGTTCAGTGGCTAATGGGGATCTAATGATTTGTTCAGTGGCTAATGGGGATCTAATGATTGGTTCAGTGGCTAATGGGGATCTAATGATTGGTTCAGTGGCTAATGGGGATCTAATGATTGGTTCAGTGGCTAATGGGGATCTAATGATTGGTTCAGTGGCTAATGGGGATCTAATGATTGGTTCAGTGGCTAATGGGGATCTAATGATTGGTTCAGTGGCTAATGGGGATCTAATGATTGGTTCAGTGGCTAATGGGGATCTAATGATTGGTTCAGTGGCTAATGGGGATCTAATGATTGGTTCAGTGGCTAATGGGGATCTAATGATTGGTTCAGTGGCTAATGGGGATCTAATGATTGGTTCAGTGGCTAATGGGGATCTAATGATTGGTTCAGTGGCTAATGGGGATCTAATGATTGGTTCAGTGGCTAATGGGGATCTAATGATTGGTTCAGTGGCTAATGGGGATCTAATGATTGGTTCAGTGGCTAATGGGGATCTTAATAAATACCAAACAGCTGGAGGCTTTCAACTATCGAGCTCCACTGTTCCGGAATGGCCTGCCGATCCATGTGAGAGACGCAGACTCGGTCTCAACCTTTAAGTCTTTACTGAACACATCTCTTCAGTAGGTCCTATGACTGGGCCAGGGGTGCGAAGGTGAACGGAAAGGCACTGGAGTGACGAATCGGCATTGATGCCTGGCCGGCTCCGCCCTCTTGTTTGGTTCTAGTGAAGATTCTAGCAGCCGTATTAGCTGAAGTGCTCAGTTGGTAGAGCATGGTGTTTGCAACGCCAGGGTTGTGGGTTCGTTTCCCACGGGGGGCCAGTTGGTAGAGCATGGTGTTTGCAACGCCAGGGTTGTGGGTTC